>NC_053442.1:36607222-36772263 GCF_007990345.1 Gossypium hirsutum | reverse complement strand
CCGTAATAGAAGAAACAGAGGGAAGAATTGGTCACTTAGTCATTAAAAGGTAGTATTATGTCAAATTGTGATTTGTTTTAGGTAATAATCATGACTCTACTTAGCCCATGCTAAAATTTGTAATTTTGATGGATGATTGGAGCATTCGGCTAGGGTATAAAGGAAGAACACCAAAGGCACTCGGTCATTTGGTGTTGGGAATTAAGGTGAGATTTCATGTATTTTATTTTTAATATTTGCGAAATGTTGTTAGTTTTGAAGCTCACAACATGACCCATATGTTAATTTTTGTGAATTTATTTCATAAAGCATTCGGTCATGGCTTCAAGGATTAGATTGTGGATGTTTTGATGATAAGTGTTTATGGATGAGGATAGACTAATTAAATTTGCTATGAGGGGCAAGTTTGAGTAAAATATCATTCGTTATTAAAGTGAAGTATGAAACTTGTGCTTAATTGTGGAATGCTATAATTAAATTGCTAATATATGTTTATATACTTGCCGAATTTGAATTAAGGTGAAAGACGAGGTAAAGAATGAGTTTGAGTTGAAAATTTATAATTGTAATTAAATTGATAGCATATATTTATATATTAGCCAAATATGTGCTAAAATGAGAAATGAAATGAAGGATTAAGTTTGAATATTATTTGAGTGGTCTCAAGTATTGAAGCAAGCCCATGGCAAAATCTAGTTAATGGAAAAAGATGACATTCGGCCAAGGAAGTTTTGTGATAGTATTTTTTTGGCTAAGGATGCTTTGTATGTTATACATGATGTGTTTAATGTCTTGATGAACAAGTAGTCATTAAATGAGGCTAAGCTTGTGAAATTATGAGTTTGGATGAATATATATTATGCATTCGACATGTGTAAAATATTGATTATTTTAAATGGTTCGTAGTTAAGTGGAAATGAAGCTTGATAATAAAAAAAAATCTGTTAAGGAGATAAGAGTATGTGCATTCGGCCATTAAACATGTGCTTAATTGTTGATGAATGGTTGTAAGAAAATACATATAGGTCAATAAGCCTGGATAAGAGATTTTTATGTATTGAATTTGTAACATGGTTATGCGATTGTGAACATGTGATAAAGAATATTCAAATGTTGTTTAAATATATTCGGTTTATTAGTATATGCATAATCAGTTAAAGTGTAAAGTTTGCATGTGTATTAAAGTTTTTATGTGATATTCAGCCTTGGGAAATCTAAGCTTATAAAGGTTTGAATGTTAATTGGGTTGTCTCTTTAATGCCGAATGTGCTAAAAGCTAATGCATGATTTAGTTTAATCGATGTAATGATACAAATTATGATATTTACTTGTGGTTTTGAAGTATAGAAAAATTTGTTAAGTTGATTAAGTGGTTGCCGAATGTGAAATTTAGGTAAGGAAATGTGTACAAATAATATTTGTATGGATAATTGGTTTAAAGGGTCGGCATTATACATTGTTGATATGGTGTTATTAATGTAAAACACTTTAGTATAGACGTATATACATATGGTCACTTAGAACGTATTGAGATGGCCGAATAAGACTAACGATGAGTATGCTTGATTTTCTATAATACTTAGTAATTTGTTTAAGGTGATTAAAGATGTGTACGATTATTTTATATTGTACTAAAGAGCGTATTAATGCATGTTTGGTACTTGAGATGATTGAGGTGTGATCTCGAAGCTAAATGTTATAAGGAATAAGTGTATTTCTTGTTAACCGAATTATAATATAATCGAATGTGGTTTTACACAATAGTGATGTGATAAGTTTAAATTTGGTTCATTAGCTCAAGAACTCAAGGAAACAAAGTCGGATCGTGGAAAAAGGGAAATTGGTCGAATAGTCGGAATTGACGTACATTAGCAATCGAGGTAAGTTTAAGTATTAATGCCTATAATGTGATTGAGTATGATATGTTAAGCACATATTAAAGAATCATAACTCTATGTAAATCTTTATGCATATAGCCTAATGTTATTATGAAGTATAGGTAAGTTATGGATATGATATTATGAAGTGCTGAAAGGATATGTCAGAAGAGTAAAATTGTGATAAACCTGCTCAGGACAGCAGCAGTAACATGAATTCAGAAAATCACCATAAATTCATGGATTTGAATTAGAGGCTGAATGAGACATGAAATTAAAGCTTAATGAGTCTAGTTTCTTATAAAAGAAACCGTGTAAACAAGGAATTTTTGATAATGAGAAATTGATTCGTAGTGAAGAGTGGTCAGATTAGTCAACAGTGAAACAGGGGAAAACTTAAGAAAAATCTGGTGTTGATTGGCCCAACCTAAAATTCTGGAAATTTCATGGATGGAAGATATATGAGTCTATATTCAGGAAAAATAACGGCAAGTGATTTGGAGTTTTGTAGCTCCATTTATAAACAATTTAGTGACCATTGCTCAGGAAAACAGCTCGTAGTGAATATGTGATGTTGTTGTAAACATGGATAAAACTTGTTTTAGTTACTCATAAGCTATTGATTAAACCCATACTTGAATTCTAAATCGTGATATTGTAAGCTTATGATAATTCGAATATGAAATGATAGTATGGCGTAAAATTGAATTATTCATTGGAAAGTGATGGATGTAGATTCGGTCAAGCCCAAGTCTGTACATGATAGTATATGTGTATGTGTGATAAGGCCGAATGGCCAATGTGATGAATGTGAACATGCATATATGAGATAAGGCCGAATGGCCAATGTGATGAATGTGAACATGTGTATGTGTGATAAGGCCGAATGGCCAATGTGATGAAAGTGAACATGTGTATGTGTGATAAGGCCGAATGGCCAATGTGATGAAAGTGAACATGTATATGTGTGATAAGGCCGAATGGCCAATGTGATGAAAGTGAACATGTGTATGTGTGATAAGACCGAATGGCCAATGTGATGAAAGTGAACATGTATATGTGTGATAAAGCGAATGGCCAATGTGATGAAAGTGAACATGTATATGTGTGACAAGGCCGAATGGCCAATGTGATGAATGTGAACATGTGTATGTGTGATAAGGCCGAGTGGCCAATGTGATAAATGTGAGCATGTGTATGTGAGATAAGGCCTAATGGCCGATGTGATGAATGTGAAAGTGTATAAATGTGATAAGTCCCGAAGGGCATTTGTGTCAGTACTATATCCGGGTTAAAACCCCGCAGGCTTTATGCGAGAATATTATCACTGATTAATGTCCGTAAGCTTCGTGCTCGTACTATATCCGGGCTCTAAAGACCCGATGACTGCGTGTGGGAATTTTGTCCGGGTAAGACTCGATAACTTCGTGTGGAGATTATGTCCGGGTAAGACTTCGTAATAAGAGTTGCTTATAAATATATTCAATGCGAAAGGTTAAACAGGTATGTACTCCAAGTCTATATGTGAGCTTGATTGCACTAAATCATAAGGTAGTTATGTGATGCATGTGAGAGCAATCTATGAGTCTACTCTTATGATTATGTGATATCGGATCAGTGTGAGAGGTGATGGAAATCATACGATATATCTATGTCACATGAGCTCACTTTTACGTGAAAGTTATCTGCCTATTGTATATGATGAGACGTGCGTATTCGGAAAAGGGATGGTATGCCCGAAGGAAGAGTGAAATAAAAATACGAACAACTATGTTATAATTTGATTGTTATCTATTGCCACTGCTTAAAACTTACTAAGCATTGTAATGCTTACTCCGTTTACCCTGTTTCCTCTGTTTTATAGATCTCATTGCGAAGCTACAGGCTCGGGGATCGTCAGCAACTAGTCACACTATCACTATCCACGGTTTGGTACTGCTATGTTTTGGATTGTCTTATGGCATGTATAAAATAGACTAGTGGCGGAAGAATATTTTGGTTAATGTATATAGCCATGCAAAATGGCTTACATATGTTTGAGCATAATGTTATAATCATTTGGTATGGAATGGTTAATCACTATCATAATTTGTGCTATTCATGCTAAAAGGGCTAGTTGAATCATGGAAACTATTGAATAGGTAAAGTCTACCTAAAGGCAGATGTTGGCAGCAGCAGTGATGTAGATTTGGAAAATCACTAAAAATAGTATGATTGGAATTAAATAATTAATAAATTATGTAAACGAACCTTGATGAATCTATTTTCATAGGGAAGTAATGAAACGATCATATGGACAGTATGTTAAGAGTTATTGAGGTTCTCGTGGGACAGGGCCAGAACGGTTTCTGGATTCCCTGTTCCGACTTTGGAGATTTATTATAAATTAACCAGAGATAATTACGAGTCATGCCATATATGTACAGATTCCTCTCTGAGTCTAGTTTCTAGAGAAACAAACGACATCAGTATTGAAGCTCTGTGCTGGGAGATATCCAATTCGTAATGCGCAAGGTCAGTGTAGTCGATCCTGTAACATGGGAGACTTTGACTAATAAACTGTACTAATTGGCCCGACCAAAAATTCTAGAAAAAAATATGTAGATGGCATATGAGTCTAGTTTCAGGAAAAATCACGAAACTGATTTCGAGTTGTGAAACTCAAGATATGATTTTTAAAGCGACTATTACGCAGATTGGCAGTGTCTGGAAATTTTAAAAAGTCTGTTAACACCTCGTGTTCGACTCCGGTGACGTCTCGGGTTCGGGTGTTACATTTTATTGTATCAGAGCTACGTTTAGTCGATTCTAGACTAACGTAGCACGCGTGAGTCTATTTATACATGCCATAAAGTGATAAAATGATAGTGTGATGATTTTTGGCTATTAAAATGTGTTTGCTGTATTGTAATGAACCTTGATCCCGATCGAGCTGTAGCAAGCTTCTGACTATGAGAATTTGCGATATAACTTCATTTAGCTATGCCTAAATTATTAAGTTGATCAGGTACGTATCATGTACTCGTATTTGAATTTCGATTTGGATTGGATTATAAGGTTATAAGTGATGCAATTTTGAAGGAGTGTTATGACTATAATGTGATTTTTGTATGTGGCTATAGAACTGGAAGTTAAATGGTCGATAAGCATGTTGTGTTTGTATTCAAGTAATGTAAATGAAATACTAATGTGTCATGATTTATTGTTAAATGTGCATGGTTATTCGAATGATGTCCGGGCTAAGTTCCGAAGAGCATTCGTGCTAGTGATGTATCCGGGCTAAGTCCCGAAGAGCATTCGTGCAAGTGATGTATCCGGACTAAGTTCCGAAGAGCATTCGTGCTAGTGATGTATCCGGGCTAAGTTCCGAAGAGCATTCGTGCTAGTGATGTATTCGGACTAAGGTCCGAAGAGCATTCGTGCTAGTGATGTATCCGGACTAAGATCCGAAGAGCATTCGTGCTAGTGATGTATCCGGGCTAAGTTCCGAAGAGCATTCGTGCTAGTGATGTATCCGGACTAAGTTCCGAAGAGCATTCGTGCTAGTGATGTATCCGGACTAAGTTCCGAAGAGCATTCGTGCTAGTGATGTATCCGGGCTAAGTTCCGAAGAGCATTCGTGCTAGTGATGTATCCGGGCTAAGTTCCGAAGAGCATTCGTGCTAGTGATATATCCGTGCTAAATCCCGAAGAGCAATCATGCTGGTGACGTGTATTCGGGCCTTCGTGCCTAGTAGGCTTCGTGCCGGTGGTTTGAGCAAAGTTTAAGTGCTCACTACTATATAAATTCAAATTTAAACGAGACGATATGTTTAAAAGTGTACATACATGATGTTTATAGACTTGGTTAAGTCATATCAATGTGTATTAACGAATGAATAAGAGCGCTATGTATGTGAATAATTAGAGGCACTGTGTGTGTGCGAATTTCTTTAACCGAGCACTATGAGTGCGAGATCGGTCAGTGGGCACTAAGTGTGGGAAGTGGAATTCAAGTAAGACCTCGTTTGGGACGAAGGCATTGATTTTAGATAGTGTGTAAGACCATGTCTGGGACATGGCATCGGCTCGATATGTGAGAAGATGTAAGACCATATCTAGGATATGGCATTGTAAGAGCTATATGTGCTATTGCTGAATGGACACTATTTTGTTAATCTTGTTCAAGAAATTATTTTGGTTAAGTTTCGACATTCGAAAGTTTGAAAGAATTTTTGATGAATGTTGATAATTTTGGATATACGAGTTATGCGCTAGAATAAATCACATGCCAGTGTATTTTATTAGGCTTTATGCCTATTTGACTGTATACGGGTAACGTTAACTATGATTGAATGTGCTAAATGAACTAAATGTTCAGGTACGTGGAAGTTGACTTTTCTTTCGGAAATGAGTTAAGTCGAATATTGAGTATATGTGTACTTTTGGTTGGGTTACAGCTTATACGTGGATGAAATTGTGGGTTACAAATATGTGGGTTGATGATGTGAATTATACATGTTAATATGTGCTTAATGTGTGTTTGAAATGCATATATGAATTAAATTAAGTGATTATTGCTTATGAAATCAAGAAAATGAGATATTTGTGCATACTTGTAGAAATGTTTATGTATTTGTTTTAAGATAAGAAAATGACTTTATAGACCGATGTGAAATCAATAATGAATTACAATTGCTATCAATGAGCTAATGTCTTTGTGGATATAATTCAAGAAGAAGACGTTATCCTAAACTATGCATCGGTAGAAATTTTCGGGGACGAAAATTTCTTAAGGGGGGGAGAGTTGTGACACCCCTAATTTGACCCTAGTCGAAAAGTGGTTTCGGGACCACAAAATCAAGTCATAAAAATAATTAGCCGTCATATTTTATGACTATTATATGTGAATATGAATGTGTGAAAGTTTTAAGCTTTGATTTAGTAAATTGCATGTGAATTTAGTCGATGGGACTTATGTGTGACACTTTTAAAATGTGATAGTTAATCTATAAGGCTCAATTAGTGCATGTCATATGAATAAAGGGTTTGCATGTCAAATATCCCTTATGAATGAGTAGTGGCCGGCCATGGATGGGTCATTGAGGATAATATGAATTCTTTTATTAGCACTATGAGTTTAGAAAATAAAAGAATGAATTAAGAATGATAAAACATGAGGTGAGTGGGAGGAGAAACCAAAGTTGTCTCCCCCTTACTCCCCATTGCCGTGACTTGTGAAAGGGGAGGAAAAACAAAATCCTTTCTTTGTTGTTCAACATGGCCGAATAGAAGAAACAAAGGAGGGGAAGAATTTTTGGTCACTTGAGTCATTAAAAAGGTTAGTATATTATGTCAAATTGTGAAATTTGATCTTGTTTTAGGTAAATAATCATGACTCTTACTTAGCCCATGCTAAAATTTGTAATTTTGATGGATGATTGGAGCATTCGGCTAGGGTATAAAGGAAAGAACACCAAAGGCACTCGGTCATTTGGTGTTGGGAATTAAGGTGAGATTTCATGTATTTTATTTTTAATATTTGCGAAATGTTGTTAGTTTTGAAGCTCACAACATGACCCATATGTTAATTTTTGTGAATTTATTTCATAAAGCATTCGGTCATGGCTTCAAGGATTAGATTGTGGATGTTTTGATGATAAGTGTTTATGGATGAGGATAGACTAATTAAATTTGCTATGAGGGGCAAGTTTGAGTAAAATATCATTCGGTTATTAAAGTGAAGTATGAAACTTGTGCTTAATTGTGGAATGCTATAATTAAATTGCTAATATATGTTTATATACTTGCCGAATTTGAATTAAGGTGAAAGACGAGGTAAAGAATGAGTTTGAGTTGAAAATTTATAATTGTAATTAAATTGATAGCATATATTTATATATTAGCCAAATATGTGCTAAAATGAGAAATGAAATGAAGGATTAAGTTTGAATATTATTTGAGTGGTCTCAAGTATTGAAGCAAGCCCATGGCAAAATCTAGTTAATGGAAAAAGATGACATTCGGCCAAGGAAGTTTTGTGATAGTATTTTTTTGGCTAAGGATGCTTTGTATGTTATACATGATGTGTTTAATGTCTTGATGAACAAGTAGTCATTAAATGAGGCTAAGCTTGTGAAATTATGAGTTTGGATGAATATATATATATGCATTCGACAATGTGTAAAATATTGATTATTTTAAATGGTTCGTAGTTAAGTGGAAATGGAAGCTTGATAATAAAAAAAAAATCTGTTAAGGATGAGTAAGAGGTATGTGCATTCGGCCATTAAACATGTGCTTAATTGTTGATGAATGGTTGTAAAGAAAATACATATAGGTCAAATATAGCCTTGGATAAGAAGATTTTTATGTATTGAATTTGTAACATGGTTATGCCGATTGTGAACATGTGATAAAGAATTATTCAAATGGTTGTTTAAATAATATTCGGTTTATTAGTATATGCATAATCAGTTAAAGTGTAAAGTTTGCATGTGTATTAAAGGTTTTTATGTGATATTCAGCCTTGGGAAATCTAAGCTTATAAAGGTTTGAATGTTAATTGGGTTGTCTCTTTAATGGCCGAATGTGCTAAAAGCTAATGCATGATTTAGTTTAATCGATGTAATGATACAAATTATGATATTTACTTGTGGTTTTGAAGTATAGAAAAATTTGTTAAGTTGATTAAGTGGTTGCCGAATGTGAAATTTAGGTAAGGAAATGTGTACAAATAATATTTGTATGGATAATTGGTTTAAAGGGGTCGGCATTATACATTGTTGATATGGTGTTATTAATGTAAAACACTTTAGTATAGACGTATATACATATGGTCACTTAGAACGTATTGAGATGGCCGAATAAGACTAACGATGAGTATGCTTTGATTTTCTATAATACTTAGTAATTTGTTTAAGGTGATTAAAGATGTGTACGATTATTTTATATTGTACTAAAGAGCGTATTAATGCATGTTTGGTACTTGAGATGATTGAGGTGGTGATCTCGAAGCTAAATGTTATAAGGAATAAGTGTATTTCTTGTTAACCGAATTATAATATAATCGAATGTGGTTTTACACAATAGTGATGTGATAAGTTTAAATTTGGTTCATTAGCTCAAGAACTCAAGGAAACAAAGTCGGATCGTGGAAAAAGGGAAATTGGTCGAATAGTCGGAATTGACGTACATTAGCAATCGAGGTAAGTTTTAAGTATTAATGCCTATAATGTGATTGAGTATGATATGTTAAGCACATATTAAAAGAATCATAACTCTATTGTAAATCTTTATGCATATAGCCTAATGGTTATTATGAAGTATAGGTAAGTTATGGATATGATATTATGAAGTGCTGAAAGGATATGTCAGAAGAGTAAAATTGTGATAAACCTGCTCAGGACAGCAGCAGTAACATGAATTCAGAAAATCACCATAAATTCATGGATTTGAATTAGAGGCTGAATGAGACATGAAATTAAAGCTTAATGAGTCTTGTTTCTTATAAAAGAAACCGTGTAAACAAAGGAATTTCTGATAATGAGAAATTTGATTCGTAGTGAAGAGTGGTCAGATTAGTCAAACGGTGAAACAGGGGAAAACTTAAGAAAAATCTGGTGTTGATTGGCCCAACCTAAAATTCTGGAAATTTCATGGATGGAAGATATATGAGTCTATATTCAGGAAAAATTAACGGCAAGTGATTTGGAGTTTTGTAGCTCCATTTATAAACAATTTAGTGACCATTGCTCAGGAAAAACAGCTCGTAGTGAATATGTGATGTTGTTGTAAACATGGATAAAACTTGTTTTAGTTACTCATAAGCTATTGATTAAACCCATACTTGAATTCTAAATCGTGATATTGTAAGCTTATGATAATTCGAATATGAAATGATAGTATGGCGTAAAATTGAATTATTCATTGGAAAGTGATGGATGTAGATTCGGTCAAGCCCAAGTCTGTACATGATAGTATATGTGTATGTGTGATAAGGCCGAATGGCCAATGTGATGAATGTGAACATGCATATATGAGATAAGGCCGAATGGCCAATGTGATGAATGTGAACATGTGTATGTGTGATAAGGCCGAATGGCCAATGTGATGAAAGTGAACATGTGTATGTGTGATAAGGCCGAATGGCCAATGTGATGAAAGTGAACATATGTGTGATAAGGCCGAATGGCCAATGTGATGAAAGTGAACATGTGTATGTGTGATAAGACCGAATGGCCAATGTGATGAAAGTGAACATGTATATGTGTGATAAAGCCGAATGGCCAATGTGATGAAAGTGAACATGTATATGTGTGACAAGGCCGAATGGCCAATGTGATGAATGTGAACATGTGTATGTGTGATAAGGCCGAGTGGCCAATGTGATAAATGTGAGCATGTGTATGTGAGATAAGGCCTAATGGCCGATGTGATGAATGTGAAAGTGTATAAATGTGATAAGTCCCGAAGGGCATTTGTGTCAGTACTATATCCGGGTTAAAACCCCGCAGGCTTTATGCGAGAATATTATCACTGATTAATGTCCGTAAGCTTCGTGCTCGTACTATATCCGGGCTCTAAAGACCCGATGACTGCGTGTGGGAATTTTGTCCGGGTAAGACTCGATAACTTCGTGTGGAGATTATGTCCGGGTAAGACTTCGTAATAAGAGTTGCTTATAAATATATTCAATGCGAAAGGTTAAACAGGTATGTACTCCAAGTCTATATGTGAGCTTGATTGCACTAAATCATAAGGTAGTTATGTGATGCATGTGAGAGCAATCTATGAGTCTACTCTTATGATTATGTGATATCGGATCAGTGTGAGAGGTGATGGGAAATCATACGATATATCTATGTCACATGAGCTCACTTTTACGTGAAAGTTTATCTGCCTATTGTATATGATGAGACGTGCGTATTCGGAAAAGGGATGGTATGCCCGAAGGAAGAGTGAAATAAAAATACGAACAACTATGTTATAATTTGATTGTTATCTATTGCCACTGCTTAAAACTTACTAAGCATTGTAATGCTTACTCCGTTTACTCTGTTTCCTCTGTTTTATAGATCTCATTGCGAAGCTACAGGCTCGGGGATCGTCAGCAACTAGTCACACTATCACTATCCACGGTTTGGTACTGCTATGTTTTGGATTGTCTTATGGCATGTATAAAATAGACTAGTGGCGGAAGAATATTTTGGTTAATGTATATAGCCATGCGAAAATGGCTTACATATGTTTGAGCATAATGTTATAATCATTTGGTATGGAATGGTTAATCACTATCATAATTTGTGCTATTCATGCTAAAAGGGCTAGTTGAATCATGGAAACTATTGAATAGGTAAAGTCTACCTTAAAGGCAGATGTTGGCAGCAGCAGTGATGTAGATTTGGAAAATCACTAAAAATAGTATGATTGGAATTAAATAATTAATAAATTATGTAAACGAACCTTGATGAATCTATTTTCATAGGGAAGTAATGAAACGATCATATGGATAGTATGTTAAGAGTTATTGAGGTTCTCATGGGACAGGGCCAGAACGGTTTCTGGATTCCCTGTTCCGACTTTGGAGATTTATTATAAATTAACCAGAGATAATTACGAGTCATGCCATATATGTACAGATTCCTCTCTGAGTCTAGTTTCTAGAGAAACAAACGACATCAGTATTGAAGCTCCGTGCAGGGAGATATCCAATTCGTAATGCGCAAGGGTCAGTGTAGTCAATCCCTGTAACATGGGAGACTTTGACTAATAAACTGTACTAATTGGCCCGACCAAAAATTCTAGAAAAAAATATTGAGATGGGCATATGAGTCTAGTTTCAGGGAAAAATCACGAAACTGATTTTCGAGTTGTGAAACTCAAGATATGATTTTTAAAGCGACTATTACGCAGATTGGCAGTGTCTGGAAAATTTTAAAAAAGTCTGTTAACACCTCGTGTTCGACTCCGGTGACGGTCTCGGGTTCGGGGTGTTACACAAGCGAAGAACGATTCAATACTATATGAAGTATTGCCCCAGGAATTATATTGCTCAAGGTGGATTAAATGGATTGTCGAAGATGGACCTTGACCCGTTACCTATAGAGAGGTAGGAACCAAAGGTATAAAAAGGTGGATGAACGCCACACCAGGATGGTGATAAGTTCAAGAAGTCGGGTTGACGCCACTAGCGAGCTAGATAAGTCAGAACGAGACTCGTACGAAATAGGATAGGAGGAAACCTCACAATCAAGTTTTCAATAATCAAATTCTGTAACCTTTTTACAAAGAGAAAAGAACTATTTATAGATTACATTAGATAGCCAAATAGACTAAGTAAATTCGACTTTAATTGAATTAAACTAATCTAGAAATGTATCTTTAAAGGCTATGTCCAAATTCGGCTGAATGGTACTTCAATAGGCAGCTTCATGGCTAAGGAAATAAACTTGAAGGCTTGGTGAATGTATGGGAGAGCAATGGACATGTCTAGGTTCGGCCAAGGTGTGAATGGACACTCCAAGAGATGCCTTTTGGCCGAATAGGTACTTAGGAGATCAATGGACAACAACCGATGCATGTAAGTGAATATCCATGCATTCTTCCATTCATTGTATTAAATCATTCATGCATCATCCTTACGTTCATTGAACCAGCCCATTCATGAATCATCTTTAATTGTGTTCCCACATCATGCATTGTAAGTAGACGTTCATGCACCTAGCTTGAATGAATCTCCACATTCGGCTGTACCTACATGAAACATGAACAAATTAATTAAAAATAGATATATTAATTAACACATAAATTTAAAATAGACAAATTTAATAAAGTCTTAAGCTAAACATATTAAATTCGGCTAAGACAACTTTAAAAACATGAAATAAATCAAAACATAATTATGAGCTGTAATAACTTAAACTAAGTTAATAAAATACTTTAACTATTCAACCAATAAAATAAATGAGCTGAATTGTAGCTAAATTGAGCTCGATTGAGCTGAAATGAGCTCAATTGAGCTGGTCGGAGTTGAAACGAGCTAGAAAAGCTAAAATGGAGCTGAAATTAGCTTGCACTAAGGTGCATGGTTTCTTCAAGGAGTTGGATCGAGCTTCCTCATCTTCAACAAGCTGATTCTCCTTCCAAAACTTGAACAACAAAGCTGAAACAACTTCATGAAATCGCTTGGACCTAGCTCGGGTCATTGGTCCCTTTAGAAGCTCGAGGGAATCAAGACGAGGACTTGATGGGGCTTGGGGCGTGGTCACATCAAGTGATGTATATAAAGATCAATTAAAAATGATGAAATTTTGTGAGGGGGTAAGGGAGAAAGGACAAATACAAAAGACAGAGAGAAAAGAGGCTAGTAGTGAAAAAAATCAAAATCTAAATAGCCCAAAGGTGAGTGAATCCGCAAGTGGTAAAATGAGAGTGAAAAATTTGATGGCAACAAAAAAGATGTGCGGAGAGCCCTACTCAATAAACAACCTTGTATCCTTGTGAGGTTTAGGCAAAACTATTTATCTTTATCTAACATTAACGAAAATTTTCCTAGTGTGTTTCAATGTGTTTTGTAGGATTATGAGGATGTTTTTAATAAGACCCCTAAAGGTTTACCACCTTTACGTGGGATAGAACACTTCCATTGGCCACATATGAAAGATAACTTTCAACTTCAATACCTTTCCGATGAAAGACGCTTTCATATGATCAACATAGGCAAGGTTGAAGATGAAATCAGACTACATGAGCCTGAAGGTAAGCGAGGTAAGGAATTTTTAGAAACTAAGTCCCGTGCAGATTTGAAAATTATTGATAAAACTTTTGGTGACTTAGTTCTTAAAAGATCCCTTCATTTTGATCCGATTAATTGTTGCTCTTCGATTGTGGTTGATAAAGTCATTACGAAAGGAAGCGTGAGTTGTTATTCTCTTGATTTACCTTGTGTAAAATCCTCGAATTTGTGCAAATCTATTGTGGTGAATAAGGTTAACTCAACAACGGAGCTTCGAATACACTATGCCCCCGATGAGCAAATGTTTGTTTTAAATGAAAAAGGTAAAATCGACCCTTATTCTTCTGCTTATCTAGGTAAGATGCTTGAAACCTTTGAAAAACTTTTGTACTCCTCGGATAGTGATAAAGATCTTGTTGATGAACACTTAGATCGAAACGTGCTTGACTGTCCTATTTTATTTATTGATGATCTATCTGTTTTGATGGTTGATAAAAAGATTCTTGTTTTTGATAATGCATGTGTGAGTGAATCTATAGACCGTCGATTAATGCATGGTATGATTATGCAACTCTGTGAACCATGTGAATCTTTTCAAATACCTACTTGTGACGATTATGTTTACCATTTGATTTATTACTCGCAATTTATTCATGGTTTGTGGGAACAATTTGAGACGACTGAATGCCTTAAAACATGTCCATCTTTGTTTCGAATATTTGACGAGGCAGTGGCGAGTAAATTAGATTGTTTACATGGTAATCTGAATCTGTCCATTCACATGCGTTATACCTGTTCTGTTATACTTATGATTGGACTACAAGCTTGTTTCCGTTGCTATTTACTATCTCATGGCTATTCTTTTCAGTGGACTCAATTGCCATTAGTCCCGTTTGATAGAGGAAAGTCGAGTTCATTTGATTTTTTAGATTCGAGGACGAATCTTTTTGAGGAAGGGGGGAATGATACGAGTCACAAAGGCCCAACCCAAGCTCAAGAAGGTGATGGGCTCAAATCAAGAAAATCAAGATTCACTTTCTTGTTTTCAAGAAAGTCAAGAAACCGAATCTTGGCCCAATTTTGCTGTTTGGAGCGATTTCAAGAATTAAGAAAATCAAGATTTCAAATCTTGGAAATCTTGGTCCAAGAAACTGAATCTTGCAGCCAAAGCGCATTGGATCTCCGTTACAAGCATCAACGACCCAATTTCGGAAGGAGATGGATCATGAGCCCAAATTCTTGAAGGCGAGGCCCAATAACCAAATTCCAGCCCAATCAAGAAATTCCTTCATACTTAGTTGAAAATCAGGCCAAAATGTCAAAGGGCCCAATTTATAAACATTTTAATTGTTTATTTTAATTTTTTAAGCTTTAAGAACATACATGTAAAATTCGGCCCAAAAAACAGCCCATATATATGCTTGGCCGAATTTTCCTTTATTTATTCTATTAATTAGGTTTAATTTTATTAGTTACTTGTAAGATTAGGATTACTTGAGGCCTATTTAAAGGCATGGCCGGCCACCCCTTGTACATAACACTTAGATTCATTCTTAAATTTCAGATTTGAGAGAGCAGAATTTTCTTTGAGTTTTCTCCAAGATTTCTCTCTTGAGTTTTCTTTAGAAGTTGTTTTAACAATCTTTTGATTGTGGGAGCCATCTTCAACCTTCTTCTTGCCATCGATATTCTTTGGAGGGGAGATTAGAGCCGTTTGAAGAGATTTGTGAAATCTTTCGGGATTTCAAAGATCTTTAGGACTTATCTTTTATTCTTGCTGTTCAATTTCTTTTATTTAATTCTACTTGTGCCGAATCTCAATTCTAATCTATTTGCTGTTTAATTTGTGTTTCCAGCCCTCGTTTATCTTAAAGAATTGATCAATTTCACTTTTTGCTGGAGTTCGACAATCAGCCCTAAATCCCCAAATTCTAGGGTTCTTGCCGAATTCACACTTATTCTTCTTGGGTGAATTTGGTTGTGGAAACTTAGGGGAAACTTTCGTGGTGGTCAATTGAGCAGATCGCCCTCGCTTTCTCAACCTCAATAGCCGTTTTATGCCTTCAATTTCTTTCTTTCTCATTGACGCATAAACCCTAATTTGTTTCAAGAAATTCTGGTCGATCTAATTTGCTTGCTGATTTGGTGTTCTTTGACAGATTCGGCTTGTGGGAGTTCATTCTTGGGAATCAATTTCGTGTTCTTGGTTTCAAGAAACCTTGTTTCCTTTCTTGATTAGATCTTGCTGATTTTTTTAGGGTTCTTATTCTAGATTTTAATTTTCCAGATTTAATCTCGTTCTTTATTTGATTTCAGATCTGTTCGTTAGAGTTTTCGTAGGAGTTCCCCGTGACTTGGCAACTCGATCTTGGCCCGCGCGCATTCCTCTATCAATGCATGTCTCCTTTGCCATTAAGTTAGCTGAATTTAATTCCTGCAGACAACAATTAAATTCGGTCAATACATATTAATACCTGCACATTAAAAACATTTAATCATCAGCACCTATAACAATAAAATTAGGCTGGACATAAATTCAACCTCATTAAATTCGGCAGCCTCCTTTAATACATAATTAACTTATACATGAAACAAAACAAGTTAATTAACATATTAATTTAGGCTAGACAATAAGAACAACAATAAATTCGTCACTTTTAAAGAACTTAAGACACATTTAATACTACTCTTTAATTCGGCTGAAACTAATAAAAAACATCAATAAATTCAGCATATTAAATAGATGTAATAAATAAAACACAATCAATTAAACTTAAAAATTATTAAAGATGTTCAGATTTAAAAACAAATTTATTAACTTAAACTAATTAACTAATTTAACTAGCAGCAATTATTTATTCCAGCAAATTAAATTAAATGAGCTAAAAAGCTAGAAACGAGCTCAATGAGTTGAATTGAGCTCGAGTGAGCTGAACCACATGAAAAGAAATTCAAATGAGCTAAAAATGAGCTTCATATTGCACTTGGGGCCCTCGTGTTTAGGCCAATCTCGTTGGTGTTGGGTTGTGTCATTACATGATGCGATCGGGATCGCATCATACCCTCCCTCTTGAAGACAATTTGTCCTCAAATCGGGCCACTTGCTCGAAAATTTTTTTTCAAGATCTCGAACCCTTTTGTTCATGACCCGAATAGAATCATTTCCAAAACTTTGAAAATCACAAATGGTTCGAGAAGAAATTGAATTATCTCCACGCCCTCCCTCTTTTTGAGGGAACCATTCCGAAGTGTCACCTACACGATAATGGAATAAGTTAGGGACACTAAAAATTATAAACACAAGTGATCTTTTCAAATTCTTATTCAAAGTTGGGATGCTTAACCCAATGCCAGGATCAAAAATGAAGATCGGCCTTACCTTGCCACAATGAATCAAAAAGTTAATAGATAGAAACAAACTTGAACCACAATTCAGTCGAAAAGCATAATCTCGAAGGTTAGAATTACAAAATCCAAACCCTTTTAACAAGAACAAAGAATAATAATCTCCAAGGTCAAAAACAAAGCTTCCTTTTGTCATTTCAATTTGATTCTCACCTTGGCTTGACATCAACTTAGGAATATATATCCCGGGTTTAAAAACGCGATTTTCATTGGTCGTTTCACAGCACAACAAAAATTTCTTCTTCACAAAGACATCACACATGTCAAACAAATAAGATTTAGGCATACATACATTCGAGCAATCAAACCCTTCATATTTCATTCGCACAAGTAAACATGGAAATTTCATACCGCAAATTAGATAATTCACATGATCAACACAAACAAACAAATTAAATGTCAACTTCTTATCACACAAGTCCAAATTTCGTTTGTGTTGTTTTAATCTCGCTTCATCATCAAACTTGTAAACATCAGACATATCATGAGAAAAACTCTTCAATCCATCATCCAAATCAAAGTCATCACCAATCAAAAATTGATACTTAGACAAATCAAGATAGGAAAGTCTTTTACTAACTAAGTCTTCGGCAATCTCACCATTATCATGCATTTGAATTTGTTGAAGCTCGACTAACATAGAACCCTTACCATGCTTACCTTTAGGCGCTGGTGGAATAGAGTCATCTATGATCTTACCTTTCTCGACTAATCGAAATTGTCTCTCCTCAGAAAAGTATTGAAGTTGAAATTGATCAATTAGATTTCCAGAAACCTGAAAAGTAGAAACAATAGAAGGAAAATTCATAGGATAGTTAGTAACAACACTCCTTGCTTGTTCACTTTCATCCTTTTCGCTTATTTCTTTTTCCAACTCATTTTCAAATCCTCTTTCTTTTATCATATCACTCATTTCTTTTGCACTCTCATTTCTTTCTTCAATCTCACTCTCTTTTTCAGTTTTCTTTTCTTTTTCACACTCCTTTTTATTCTCAATCTCATTTTCAATTTTCTTTTCTATCTCACACTCATCTTCTTTTTCTTTTTCACATGCTATTTCAATTTCATTACAAAAGTAGAAATCATCAAAATGAGAAACCTTTTGTTGAGAATAAGAAAACGGTTCTTCATACAAATGACAATCATCTCTTTGTGATAGATCTTCCGTATTTGAGTACTTTGACACTCTTGAAACACCTTCGCCTTCTCGTAAATAATCCTTCGTAGATGAATGCCTTGATGCACTTGAAGAGAGATATCTTCTTTCTCGGGTATCATCTTGAAAAACCTCATTCTCAAAACTTTCTTTTTCTACTCAAATTCTTTGATGAATAGTAATCTTGGTATTGATCTCTTCTTGAGTAGGAATCATGAAAATCTATTTTCACCAAGTTATTAGATGTTTTTCTCCATGATGATCTTGTTTTCGTCTCTTGACTTGAAGAGATTTGCTCCCGTTGGAATCGTTCATCCAACTTCTTCAATCGCTCTTTAATCGGTTCCAATTTTCTTTGAAGCATTTGACCCACCTCGTGAATAATCATTTGATATGTTGGGTCGATCAGAACATCGCCATATTCTTCACCATCAATCCCTTCAAAACTTCTTGACATCATATTTAATCACACAACAAAACTCACACTTCTCTCACAAAGAAAATTCACACAATTTGGCTTTTACTTCTCTCGAATGGTCTCACCAATCGCTCTTGCCTTTTTCCACTCGATTTTTACCTCTCGAAGTTCTCCGCAAACTAGGTCGACAAATCAATACCGTTTGGGGTCGGTTTACAAAATTGATGTGGCTTGGTGGGGTTAATGTCGGGATTAAAGGTAGGCTATCAAACAAAATAGAAAAGGTTAAGTGTGGCTGGAAATGAATTTAATACTTCAGGCAGCAAACAATGCTTTTACAAACTCAAAATAAATTTCAATCACTTTTTTTTTCAATTTCGAATTTTTTCTTCTTTTTTTTCAATACTAAATACCATATAAAAAAATTGAATACAAATAATAATTAATTTTTTTTCAAATTTTTTTTGAATTTTTTTTACAATCTCGTAATACTGAAGACGACGATTCTTACTCTGATTCATCTAGCTCTGATACCAAATGATACGCCCCGACCTCGGTGATGAGAGTCGAGTCGTTGATGTGCCCGATCGTGAATTGGAGTAATATTAAGGTTTGTCGAAAATAGGTTAAGAAAGAAAAGATAAAAGACCAAATTAGTTCAAAAGTGGTGATGGAATGTATTGAGGTTGATATGTGAACGAAAATAAAGTATTCAAGTTGAACCAACACAATATAAGTGTGTTAACCCGGGACTTATATGAATACTTAGGTATGTTTGTATGGATGGAAAACGAATAAATTGGAACCTCGACTCGCTATCAAAGATGATAGGAACCTCGGTATAATTTGAACGCCACACTTTGGGTACAAAGTGATAAGTTCGGAAAGAAAGACAGGTTGACACCACAAGGGTTACTTGATAAGT
This sequence comes from Gossypium hirsutum, assembly GCF_007990345.1. Lineage (NCBI taxonomy): Eukaryota > Viridiplantae > Streptophyta > Magnoliopsida > Malvales > Malvaceae > Gossypium > Gossypium hirsutum. The sequence goes on along the minus strand of NC_053442.1, from coordinate 36,752,766 downwards.
CAGACGAGTCTTTGGAGAACAATGAGAGTTGAAAACAAACTCACAAAGTAATCAGATATCATATAAGATTCAAAAGTATATTGTCTAACCTTAAAACGAATACAAAGCAAGCTATTTATAGTCTAAGAAGTACCCAGCCGAATGGTCACAATAACAGATTTTAAATGAACTGAATTAATAAACTAAAAAGCTTTAAGAACTAAATTCAATCTTTTGAAGATTCCTAGACCTTGGAATCGACAATGGCATCTCAAATCCTTAATTTCCTTCAATAAATCAGCCTTGGAAATTCAGACAGTCGGCAGCAGCATAAGTGACGTCTTGGGCACACAAAACAGCTCCTAAATGCTTTCATTCAGCTTAAATGAGCTAGAATAAATTTGCAAATCCTTTGGTGTGTTCTAGGCCTAGGAGACGGCAATAGAAATTCAGCTTTGGAACCTTAAGAAAGCTTTAATGCTTCTTGGGAGTATGAAACGTCACCCTGGTTAATTAAGCAACAAGCATGCTTATGGCCGAATGGTCACTTAGAAATTCCCCAAACATCAGCTCTTTGTTGTACTCGAAGCAATACCAGCTGGAATTGAATCCTTTAAGCATTGGTCTCCAAGAAAAGGAAGAAAGAATGAATCAGCTACCTTTAATGTTGTTCAATAATGTCCCCCCTAGCATGCTGGACACTCTTTAACTAATTGTTTTTGCAGCATGTTTTCATTAATGCCGTCCATGCACCAAGCACACATTAAATTTGGTAGCATCTTCTTTAATGCATTCTAGCATCTCATTGAATGGTCGTCCATTGCATGTGGAACAGCCTTTAATTCCTGTCTTTGCTTCTCTTTAAATGCCGTTCCTTGCATGTAGAACAACACCTTAAATGCATGTCTCCTTTGCCATTAAGTTAGCCGAATTTAATTCCTGCAGACAACAATTAAATTCGGTCAATACATATTAATACCTGCACATTAAAAACATTTAATCATCAGCACCTATAACAATAAAATTCGGCTGGACATAAATTCAACCTCATTAAATTTGGCAGCCTCCTTTAATGCATAATTAACTCATGCATGAAACAAAACAAGTTAATTAACATATTAATTTCGGCTGGACAATAAGAACAACAATAAATTCGTCACTTTTAAAGAACTTAAGACACATTTAATACTACTCTTTAATTCGGCTGAAACTAATAAAAAACATCAATAAATTCAACATATTAAATGGATGTAATAAATAAAACACAATCAATTAAACTCAAAAATTATTAAAGATGTTCAGATTTAAAAACAAATTTATTAACTTAAACTAATTAACTAATTTAACTAGCAGCAATTATTTATTCCAGCAAATTAAATTAAATGATCTAAAAAGCTAGTAACGAGCTCAATGAGTTGAATTGAGCTCGAATGAGCTGAACCACACGAAAAGAAATTCAAATGAGCTAAAAATGAGCTTCATATTGCACTTGGGGCCCTCGTGTTTAGGCCAATCTCGTCGGTGTTGGGTTGTGTCATTACATGATGCGATCGGGATCACATCAACATGAGCTCGAAGGTAAACGAGGTAAGGAAATTTTAGCAACCGAGTCCCATGTAGATTTAAAAATTATTGATAAAACTTTTGGTGACTTAGTTCTTAAAAGATCCCATCATTTTGATCCGATTAATTGTCATTCTTCGATTGTGGTTGATAAAGTCATTACGAAAGGAAGCGTGAGTTGTTATTCTCTTGATTTGCCTTGTGTAAAATCCACGAATTTGTGCAAATCTGTTTTGGTGAATTAAAGAAGTTTTGAATGTATGTTGATATGTATGCGAAAATCCTCATGGTTTAACTTGATTGGTTTAATGAAATCTTTGTTACACTTCGGCATGACTAATCAAAATCAAGTTTTTAAACCCGAAATCTGTTTTGGTATATTTTGTTGGAAAATCAAGCATCATTTATTGTGTGCAAATACTTTCTATTGTTTTGATACTTGGTTTTTGAATAAGGTAACGAAATTTTCCAAATTTGTTTTCAATTTATATTCGTGCCTTAAACAGTTTCTGTGGTTATACATGAAGTTTGAGTTCCATTTGTTAAAGGTTAACTCAACAACGGAGCTTCGACTACACTATGCCCCCAATGAGCGAAGGTTTGTATTAAATGAAAAAGGTAAAATCGACCCTTATTCTTCTGCTTATAAAGGTAAGATGCTTGAAACTTTTGAAACACCTTTGTACTCCTCGGATATTGACAAAGATCGAGTTGATGATTTAATTTTTGTAAAACACTTAGATCGACACGTGCTTGACTGTGCTATTTTATTTATTGATGATCTATCTGTTTTGATGGTTGATAAAAAGATTATTGTTTTTGATAATTTTTATGATGCATGTGTGAGTGAATCTATAGTCCGTCGATTAATGCATAGTATGATTGTGCAACTCTGTGAACCGTGTGAACCTTTTCAAATACCAACTTGTGATGATTATGTTTTCCATTTGATTTATTACTCGCGATTTATTCATGGTTTGTGGAAACAATTTGAGATGATTTAATGCCTTAGAACATGTCCATCTTTGTTTCGAATATTTGACGAGGCATTGGCGAGTAAATTAGCTTATTTGCATGGTTATCTGAATCTGTGCATTCACATGCGTTATACTTGTTTTGTTATGCTTATGATTGGACTACAAGTTTGTTTACGTTGCTACTTACTAACTCATGGCTATTCATTTCAGTGGACTCAATTGCCATTAGTCCCGTTCGATTGAGGAAAGTTGAGTCCATTTGATTTTTTAGATTCGAGGACGAATCTTTTTGAGGAAGGGGGAATGATACGAGTCACAAAGGCCCAATTCAAGCTCAAGGACGTGATGGGCCCAAATTACCACAAGGCCCAATAACGAGGTCAAAGGCTAGACAAATGCATTCAAAACTAAATGGAACCATTCAAGAATTTATTAGCAAGGCATTAGATGCGTACACGAAGGAAAAAGAAAATCAAGATTCACTTTCTTGTTTTAAAGAAAATCAAGAAACCGAATCTTGGTCCAATTTTGCTGTTTTGAGCAATTTCAAGAATCAAGAAAATCAAGATTTCAAATCTTGGAAATCTTGGTCCAAGAAACCGAATCTCGTAGCTAAGGCACATTGGATCTCAGTTACGAGCATCAACGAACCAATTTTAGGAGAGAACGGATTACAAGCCCAAGTTCTTGAAGAAACGACCCAATAAGATGTTCCAAGCCCAATCAAGAAATTTAAATTAGACTTAGTTGAAAACCAGGCCAAATTGTCAAAGTGGCCCAATTTGTTAAGTTTTAATTCGTTAAATACTTAGTTTTAATTTTTAGACTTTATGAATAAACTTCTATGTAAAAATTCAGTCCAAGAGGCCCATTTAAAGTCCTTGGCCGAATTTCCCCCTGAAAGTAAAAAAAAATTAGGTTTTTTTTAGTTTTCATATTAGGACTAGGAAAATAGTTAGAAGGCCTATATGTATGGCTTGGCCAGCCACCCTTATACACATTATACTTGAAGATTACATTGAAAAATCATATTTTTATTGAGTGAAAAAATTCTCTTTGAGTTTTCTCCAATAATTCTCTCTTGAGTTTTTTTTAGAAGTAGTTTTAACGATCTTTTTGATTGTGGGAGCCATCTTCAGCCTTCTTCTTACCATTGTTCTTCATTAGAGGGGAGATTAGAGCCGTTTGAAGGGATTTGTGAAATCTTTATCGATTTCAAGGCTTCTTAGGACTTTATCTTTAATTTTCTTGCTGTTCAATCTTTGTAATTTTCTGCTTGTGTCGATTTCATTATCTAACTTGTTTAAACTCTCTTGTTGCATCTCCAGCTACGTTCAACCTTCAAGAATCTGTTCGGCACCAACCTTGGACAACAAGAAATGTTTTGATTTCACAAAACCCCTCTTTATTGCCATCCAAACCCTAGATCTAATTGATTTCGTGATCTACTAAGTTTTTTTTTTGAAATTAACTTGCTGTTTTGTGTTCTTCTTTCCAGATTCGGCTGTTTGGTACCTATCTTGAATTCAATTCCATGTTCTTGGCTTCCAAGATTAGCTATTCCTTAGTGTTTTTAATTCTTGGCTGATCTTTCATTGATTTGGGTATTTTCATTTCAGATCTAATTGATTCTAAGCCGAATTTTCTGTTTCGTTTCAGATCCAAGCGTTTAGAGTTTTCGTAAGAGTTTCCCGTGACTTGACAACTCGATCTTGGTCCGCGCGCAACCCTCTATGACAAGTCCAAGAAGATCAGGAGAGATTGCGAAAGAGTACTAAAGAAGTTCGTGGGAAGAGCAAGATGAATGTGTATGCAAGTAGCAAAGAAATCAGGAAATGTGATACGACCCGCCCTTGGGAATGGCCATTGTTTCATCCTACAAGTGAGGCTCGTCGTGTTTGCAAGCTGGACGTAGCTCAATTTTTATTTTGTGGAGCTTCATTTAGCTCATTTTCAACTCAATTTCAGCTCAAGTCACTTATGATTCAGCTCCATATTATTATTAAGACCTTATTATAGTAGCTGAAATAATCATTTGAGTCATTTAATTAGTTTATTACAGCTCAATTAATTTTTGCTATTTAATTGGTCTCAAATCTAGACAATTTAATTATGCATATTAATTGTGTTTTTCTTACATGTTATTAAGTCAAATTAATTTCCTACAGCTTATAAATATGTCTTAATACATGTTTTAATGTGTCTTGTCCAAACCGAATTAATTAGACTTAGTTTAATTAATTGTGTCTTGTTATAATTATATGGATTAATGTTGTCTAAATTATGTTTTTAATATGATTCAGCTGAATAATGATTAACTAAATCCATTTGTTCATGTTGTGTAGGTTGGCCGAATGTGGATGAAAGCATTTAAGATGGGTGCATGAACCATAGGTTCAATGAATATGGCGTTACATGCATGAAGAATGTTCAGCTGATTTTAAATGATTCAAGAACCAGCATAATGCCGTTCACACATGAAGTTCACACTCTTGGCTTTTCGGTTTGGAATGTTCACACATGATGACTCTTTGAAACCGAGTGTTCACACTTCATTTGGCCGTTCAAATCCCTCTTAATGGCTGGTCACTTTTCAGCAAAAGATACAAATTAAATGAGCTCATTTATGTACATTGGCCGAATCTAACTCCTTCATGCATCAATCAAAGTGGCCAAGGTGCAATGAGAGTTCTAGAAGCTTATCAAGTTCAGCCGAATCTATTTTGCACATTTAAGTGGTTCATTTGCTTACTCTTTAAGGATTGTAAGAGACCATTCGGCTAGCTTAGGAGATTATTATAAATAGCTGAATTTTTACTTTGTAGAGGACTTATAAATAGCTGAATTTTTACTTTGTAGAGGACTTTTGGAAACTTTATCGAATTGCTGTCAAAATTTAGAGAGGATTCTTCTCTTAAATTTCGTCCAAAACCTTCGTTGACTTATCTAAGTAGTTAGTGGCGTCAACCGTTTTTGTTCAATCGAACTTATCACATTTACGTGTGGCGTTCAACACAAATTATACCAAGGCTCCTATCTGATCTAGATAGTGGGTCGAGGTTTCCATTTTAGTTTTCAAAATCAACTTTAGAACCTATAAGTCTCGGGTCAACCCTTAACAAAGAGTTGGTTCATTCTTATTCTCAAGTTACTGTTTTAAATTCAAACACCAAGTTTTTTATTCTTTCATAGCGAAACCTTATACATTCAATTAACCTTCTTTCATAAACCTATCCATTGACACCCATAAGCCCTATTTAGCCTAAATTTGACTTCAATTCAAACTCAAACGATTCTTCCCTGTTTTAACGATCGGGCAACAATACGACTCGAATTCATCAACGAGGCCGAGTCACATCAAAATGTCTTTCTGATGTGACCACGTCCCAAGCACCACCAAGCTTGAATCTTGTTTCCCTCGAGCTCCCAAAGGGACCAATGACTCGAGTTAGGTCCAAGCAAATTCATGAAGCTATTTTAGCTTTATTGTTCAAGTTTTGGAAGGAGAATTAGCTCGTTGAAGATGGGGAAGCTCGATCCAACTCCTTGAAGAAACCATGCACCTTAGTGCAAGCTAATTTCAGCTCAATTCCAGCTCCCTTAGCTCAATTCGACTTCAATCAGCTCACTTGAGCTCAATTCCACCTATTTGAGCTCAATTTAGCTTCTTTCCAGCTCGTTAATTTTATTATTTGAATAATTTGAGTGATAGTTTTATTTTAATTATTTTTACTACAGCTCATAACCGAATTTTCTAGCTCAATTCAGCTCATCAAGAATTTTGACTATCATTGAGCTAGCCGAATTTATTATTAATTATATTTTATTTATGTCTTTATTTTAATTTGTTAAATATCTCTTGATATTATTTAATTTAAGCTGAATGTACCTTGAATCTAATTTGTTTATATCTTTTGTAGGTACATCCACATGTGGGAACACAATTAATGAGGATTCATGAACATTTCTGGTTCAATGTATGTTCGGGTACATGCATGACTACCTACAATGAATGGTTGCCTTAAAGATGATGCATGAATGATTCAATACAATGAATGGAAGAGTGCATGAATATCCACCTACATGCATCGGTTACTGACCATTGAATTTCCTATGCACCTATTAGGCCAAAAGACATCTTTTGAAGTGTCCATTCACACCTTGGCTGAATCTAGACAAAGCTATTGGCATCCCATGCATTCATCAGCCCTCAAGTACATTTCCTTACTCATGAAGTTGGCCATTGAACATCCATACAGCCGAATTTGGACATCACTTTTAATGGATACATTTCTAGTTTAGTTTTACACATTTAAAGCCGAATTACTTAGTCTTTAAGCTTGTTTAGTATGACTATTCGGCTATCATCTGAACTCTATAAATAGTTCATTTCTCTTTGTAAAAAGGTTAGACAATCCTGATTATTAAACTTGATTGTGAGGTTTCCTCCTATCCTATTTCGTACGAGTCTCGTTCTGACTTTTCTAGCTCGACTCCTTGAACTTATCACCATCCTGGTGTGGCGTTCATCCACCTTTCTATACCTTTGGTTCCTACCTCTCTATAGGTAACGGTTCAAGGTCCATCTTCGACTTCCATTAAACCCACCTTAAGCAATATAAGTCCCGGGGCAATACTTTACATGGTATTGAATCGTTCTTCGCTTGAGTTCAATTTCCATTCCATTTTATCTATCTACTTAAACTTTATTTTCTTTGTTAAACCGAACCTATCCATTCTCTAAACCAAGCCATTTTTGAACCCTTTTAATTACTTCCGCTTAAAACAACTCCATAAAGTTATCTCCATTCGACATCAACCAATACTTCTCGTCGACGATCGGGCAACTTAAGTGAACTAGACTCCATCAACCGAGCTAGATCACATCATTTGGTATCAGAGCTACTAAAACGAGGAGTACCAACATTCGTATCAAGCTCGAAGTAGGTTCGTAACGTAAAAAAAGTAAAAAAAAATCAAAAAAAAATTTGTTGGAATTTAATTTAATTTTTTTCTTCCTTATATTTAGTTTACTATTGTATTGGATTTAAAAAAAGAAGAAGAAATTCGAAAAAAAATTAAAAAAATAAAAAAAAAGTGACAAAAAAAATCGAGTTAAAAGAAAAAAAAAGAAAAAAAGAGTGAAAAGTCTTGCGAGTTTTTATCATTATCACTTATTACTCCGATCATCAAGTTTCCCTTCCTACCATTATTTACCCACCCCAACGCCACATTTTAAACCAAATTTTTTTCTTTGTTCAGCCTACACTACACCTGACATTATCCCTTGTAACCCATTTTGAAACCGACCCTCAAGCAGCAAATTAAGTCTATCAAGACAAATCACAAAATTGAGAGAAGAGGTCGAGTGGTAAAAGACAAGAGTGAAATACATCAAAAGAAAAAGCCAAAAATTGAGTCTAAACACGAGTGCGAGTGAAAATCATTATTTCTTTGTGAGAGATTGGTGAGGATTTTGAATTGGTGAGGTTCATTTACTATTTATTCTATCTTTCGATTTTCGAACATTTTCTTGAATCATATCTCAAGAAGAATTCTCTACCGATGAATTTCAATACTTGGTGAACGAGATGGGCTGAATATTGGAGGAAAAACTAAGCCCATTAAAAAGACGTTTGGACCGAGTGGAGGAAAAAGCTCGACGAAAGCAAACTCCACCGAGTCGAGAAATAGAGTCAAGTTCATCACGACGACATTATTCGAGAAGAGACACATATCAAGACTCCTATTCAACAAGGCTTTCGAGACCGCGAGAAGAAAACTTCGAGTCAAAAATCACTCGAGATGAGCGAGAAAGGACGAGCTATTCCTCGTATGCTTCAAAGAAGTCCTTCCCAAAGGATTGTTCCCGAAGAAATGGACGAGAAGTTTATGAAAATATTTTCTCTTTCTTTGAGCCAAATGATTATCTCTTTGATTCTTTCGTGTCATCCGCACATTGTAATGAAAAAGAAAAAGAAATCAAAATAGTGAGAGAAAAAGAAAATGAAGAAAAGAAAATTGAAAAAGAAATTGAGATTGAGAAAAAAATTGAAAAAGAAAAAGATGTTGAAGAAGAAACGAGAGAAAATGAAGATAGTGAGCGAGAACAAGAAAAGGAGAATGAAATTTTAACTAACCCCCGTGATATTTGTTTTTGTTCTGTTCCTTCTTTTCAGGTTCCGACAAATCTCTGTGACGAATATCAACTTCAATATCTTCCTAACGAGCGATGTTTTTGCATGACCGAAAAAGGTAAGGATGAAGTTGAAATCGAACCACACGAGCTTGAAGGTAAGCGAGGTAAGGAATTTTTAAAAACCGAGTCATGGCCATCAAGTTTGAAAGTTGTTGAAAATGACTTTGTTTTAAAAAAATTCTCTTATTTTCATTCGATTAATTGCTATTCTTTGAATGTGGTTGATGTTATTCAGTACGAACGACAAACTAAAGATTTGGTTTTGCATGATGTCGGGTTTTCACGAAAAGCGATTCAATTTTTCAAATATGATAATTTTGTGCATCCATTATTGTCATGTGACAAATCCATGAATTTGTGCAAGTTTGATTTGATGAATATAAAGAGATTTGAATGTTTGTATCTATGGACACGAAAACCCTTTTGGTTTGACATGTTTGATTTACTAAAACACTTTGGCGTAAGTAATCAAACTCGTGTGTTCAAATCTGGAATTTATTGTTTTAGGTTGATATGTGCGGAACTCAAGCATCCTAAATTTTATGCGACAAATTTATGTCTGTTTGATGTTTGGCCTCTGAAATTTAAAGACTCTGTTTATAATTTAAAATTGTTCTTTGATCATTTTATGTGGTTGTACATGAAATTCATTTTTCATTTCGAAAAGGTAAGATCAACTCATGTTTTTGAACCTGGTATTGTTACATATGTTCAATATGTGAATAGTGTTTTAGCCTGTTCCTTTGAGTTCAACGTCTATGGAGACATTACCCTCTTTCAGCATTATGAACCCAACACTTCGAAAAGTGCAAGTTGCCTTTGTGTTTACCCTTCGTTTCAGGTTTTTCAAGGATTGTGTAATGAGCTTCGACTTCAATACCTTCTCAAGGAGAAAAGGTTCACTTTGATTGAAAAAGGTAAAATTGATTCTCAATTTTCCACTCCTAAAGGTGAATCAGGTATGAATTCTGATGTTATGCGACCATCTTTTCTTAAGTCGAATGTAACTAAAATTTTTGAAGACACCTTGATTGCTGAAAATCGCTTGAATCCTGTTGTGGTTAATTATTTGATTTTGCTTGATGATGATAAATCCATTTTGAGTAATGATAAGATGATTTTTCTCTTTGGAAAATGTGATGAATTCATTGTTGAGAACATAACCAAACGACAATTGCGAGTGCCAAACATGCGAAATCATGAATCATATGAAACTTTTCATTTGTGTGTTTATGATGAAGATTTAAATTTCTTGTTCCATTACTCGCATTCCATTTACTTGAACAATGACTTGTGGAAGCAAATTGAAAGGTTCGAATGCTTAAAAACATATTTGTCTTTGTCTCGACCATTTGATGAGTTATGGATATGGAAGGAGTTTTGTCCATATGATTGTAAGAATGATGTTTTAAATTTGCCTTTTTACATGACTCATACTTGTCTTGTTATGACCATGCATGATCCACATAGTTGTTCTGATCATTTCTTGATGATTAATGGTTGTCTATTTTCATTGATTCATTTGCCATCTCTAATGCCGAATATTGTGAGTTCTTTTGCAAAGGCTTATGAACGACTAAGTGTTCCATTCATTCAAGGAGAGTTGCATAAGACGGATTATTTTCTAGAGAACAAACAGCTCGACTTGAGGACAAGTCATTTTGAAGAAGGGGGAATGATGTGACCACGTCCCAAGCACCACCAAGCTTGAATCTTGTTTCCCTCGAGCTCCCAAAGGGACCAATGACTCGAGTTAGGTCCAAGCAAATTCATGAAGCTATTTTAGCTTTATTGTTCAAGTTTTGGAAGGAGAATCAGCTCGTTGAAGATGGGGAAGCTCGATCCAACTCCTTGAAGAAACCATGCACCTTAGTGCAAGCTAATTTCAGCTCAATTCCAGCTCCCTTAGCTCAATTCGACTTCAATCAGCTCACTTGAGCTCAATTCCACCTATTTGAGCTCAATTTAGCTTCTTTCCAGCTCGTTAATTTTATTATTTGAATAATTTGAGTGATAGTTTTATTTTAATTATTTTTACTACAGCTCATAACCGAATTTTCTAGCTCAATTCAGCTCATCAAGAATTTTGACTATCATTGAGCTAGCCGAATTTATTATTAATTATATTTTATTTATGTCTTTATTTTAATTTGTTAAATATCTCTTGATATTATTTAATTTAAGCTGAATGTACCTTGAATCTAATTTGTTTATATCTTTTGTAGGTACATCCACATGTGGGAACACAATTAATGAGGATTCATGAACATTTCTGGTTCAATGTATGTTCGGGTACATGCATGACTACCTACAATGAATGGTTGCCTTAAAGATGATGCATGAATGATTCAATACAATGAATGGAAGAGTGCATGAATATCCACCTACATGCATCGGTTGTTGACCATTGAATTTCCTATGCACCTATTCGGCCAAAAGACATCTTTTGAAGTGTCCATTCACACCTTGGCCGAATCTAGACAAAGCTATTGGCATCGCATGCATTCATCAGCCCTCAAGTACATTGCCTTACTCATGAAGTTGGCCATTGAACATCCATACAGCCGAATTTGGACATCACTTTTAATGGATACATTTCTAGTTTAGTTTTACACATTTAAAGCCGAATTACTTAGTCTTTAAGCTTGTTTAGTATGACTATTCGACTATCATCTGAACTCTATAAATAGTTCATTTCTCTTTGTAAAAAGGTTAGACAATTCTGATTATTAAACTTGATTGTGAGGTTTCCTCCTATCCTATTTCGTACGAGTCTCGTTCTGACTTATCTAGCTCGCTAGTGGCGTCAACCCGACTCCTTGAACTTATCACCATCCTGGTGTGGCGTTCATCCACCTTTTTATACCTTTGGTTCCTACCTCTCTATAGGTAACGGTTCAAGGTCCATCTTTGACTTCCATTAAACCCAGTTTAAGCAATATAAGTCCCGGGGCAATACTTTACATGGTATTGAATCGTTCTTCGCTTGAGTTCAATTTCCATTCCATTTTATCTATCTACTTAAACTTTATTTTCTTTGTTAAACTGAACCTATCCATTCTCCAAACCAAGCCATTTTTGAACCCTTTTAATTACTTCCGCTTAAAACAACTCCATAAAGTTATCTCCATTCGACATCAACCAATACTTCTCGTCGACGATCGGGCAACTTAAGTGAACTCGACTCCATCAACCGAGCCGGATCACATCACTTTCCTCTCAACAATCTTTGGTCATTTTGTTGTTTAAAGATTCTTGTTTATTTTCTAAAACTTCTAATGTTTTTCCTGCTTCCATTTCATCTTTTTTGCAGGAGTTTCAAGATGTGTTTCCGGATGAAACACCCAAAGGTTTACCCCCCTCTTCGTGGCATTGAGCACTAGATTGATTTCATTCCTGGAGCCACGATTCCAAATAGACCAGCCTATCGAAGTAACCCTGAAGTGACAAAGGAACTTCAAAGACAGATTTCAGAGTTGTTGGATAAAGGTTACATTCGAGAGAGTTTAAGCCCGTGTGTCGTACCAGTGCTGTTGGTACCTAAGAAAGATGGGACTTGGAGGATGTGTGTTGATTGTCGAGCAGTAAATCAAATCACAATTAAGTATCGACACCCCATTCCTCGACTTGATGACATGCTGGATGAATTATGTGGAGCGACTATCTTCTCCAAAATTGATTTGAAGAGTGGATATCACCAGATTCACATGAAAGAAGTCAACGAGTGGAAGACAAGTTTTAAAACAAAGCTAGGTTTGTACGAATGGTTAGTGATGCTATTTGGATTAACGAATGCACCTAGTACTTTTATGCGACTGATGAATCATGTTATGCGATCTTTTATAGGAAAATTTTGTGTTGTATACTTTGATGAGATACTAATTTATAGCAAGACTTTGCAGGATCATATAGAACATTTACGAGCTATTTTGCAGACTTTGTGAGAAGAGAAATTGTTCAGTAACATGGAGAAATGTGTGTTTTGTACTAACAAACTTACATTTCTTGGTTATATTGTTAGTTCTCAGGGAGTTGAGGTTGATCCTGAGAAGATAAAGGCGGTTCAAGATTGGCCACGGTCGACATCCATTAGTCAAGTTAGATTGTTTCATGGTTTAGTCAGTTTTTATCGTCGGTTTGTTCCCCAATTTAGTTCTATTATAGCTCCCTTAATCGGGATTATAAAGAAGAATTTTGTATTCTCTTGGGGTAAAGAACAAGAAGATGCCTTTCAAAAAATAAAAGATTATTTGACAAAAGCGCCTGTTTTAGCATTACCTGATTTTTATAAAATGTTTGAAATTGAATGTGATGCTTCTAGAGTTGGTATAGGTGCTATTTTGTCACAGGAAAAGAGGCCCGTTGCATATTTCAGTGAGAAACTTAGCGGAGCAACGTTGAATTATCCCATCTATGACAAGGAAATGTATGCACTGATCCGGGCTTTGGAGACGTGGCAGCATTATTTGTTGCCTAAAGAGTTTGTCATCCACACTGACCATGAGGCTTTGCGGTATATTACAGGTCAGCATAAATTGAATAAACGGCTTGCTAAATGGGTTGAATTTTTGGAATATTTCCTTATTTCATTTGTTACAAAAAGGGGAAAGACAATGTCGTTGCTGATGCATTATCACGTAAATATACCCTTTTGAATTACCTTGATTCATAGTTGATCAGATTTGCATATATTAGAGAATTATATTCTGATGATCCTGATTTTAGAGATAAGTATGATGCTTGTGAGAAAGGAGCAGATGGAAAATTCTACAGGCATGATGGATATCTTTTCAAAGAAAACAGGATATGCATTCCACAGGGTTCAATGCATGATATACTAATCCGTGAAGCACATGAAGGTGGATTGATGGGTCATTTTGGGGTTACTAAAATGTTACACACCTTAAAAGAGCATCTTTTTTGGCCTAAGATGCGCAGAGACATTGAAAGGTATTGTGAACGTTGTGTGACTTGTCGGAAAGCAAAATCGAAGGTTTCACCACATGGTATGTACTGACCTTTACCTATTCCTGAATCCCCTTAGACTGATATTTCAATGGACTTTGTTTTGGGATTGCCTCGAACTAGAACAGGTAGGGATAGCATATTTGTTGTGGTTGATAGGTTCTCGAGGATGGCACATTTCATTTCATGTCATAAGACTTGATGATGCTGTTAATGTGGCTAACTTGTTCTTTAGAGATGTTGTACGATTACATGGTATTCCTAGGTCGATTGTTTCTGACAGGGATGTGAAGTTTTTGAGTCATTTCTAGAGGACTCTTTGGAGCAAATTAGGTACAAAACTTATGTTTTCTACTACTTGCCATCCCCAGACTGATGGGCAAACTGAGGTTGTTAATAGAGTTTTATCTACTTTACTTCGTTACATAATTAAAAAGAACATCAAAACTTGGGAAGATTGTTTACCACACGTTGAATTCGCTTATAACCATGTTGTACATTCTGCTACTAAGATGTCACCTTTTAAGGTTGTTTATGGTTTTAATCCTATTATGCCTCTAGATATGTTGCCTTTGCCACAGGAACAGGTGATGAACAGGGACGGTAAAGCAAAAGCAGAATACGTGAACAAATTGCATCAACAGGTTAAAGAGAACCTCGAACGAAGGACTCGGCAGTACGAAAAGCAAGCAAATAAGGGTAGAAAGCGAGTCACCTTCGATGTTGGTGATTAGGTATGGGTTCATTTCTGAAAGGAATGTTTTCCAGCCCAAAGCCGGTCCAAGCTATTACCGCGCGGAGATGGTCCTTTCAGGTGTTGGAGAAAGTGAATGACAACGCCTACAAGTTAGACTTGCCGAGAGAATACAATGTGAGTGCCACATTGATAGAGGGTTGCGCGCGGACCAAGATCGAGTTGTCAAGTCACGGGAAACTCCTACGAAAACTCTAAACGCTTGGATCTGAAACGAAAGTAGAAAATTTGGCTTAGAATCAATTAGATCTGAAACGAAAATACCCAAATCAATTAAAGATCAGCCAAGAATTAAAAACACGTAGGAATGGCTAATCTTGGAAGCCTAAAACACGGAATTGAATTCAAGATAGGTTCCAAACAGCCGAATCTGAAAAGAAGAACTCAAAACAGCAAGTTAATTTTAAAAAAACTCAGCATATCATGAAATCAATTAGATCTAGGGTTTGGACGGCAATAAAGAGGGGTTTTGTGAAATCAAAATGTTTGTTGTTGTCCAAGGTTGGTGCCGAGCAGATTCTTGAATGTTGAACTAGGCTAGAGACGCAACAAGATAGTTTAAACAAGTTAGATAATGAAATCGACACAAGTAGAAAATTAAAAAGATTGAACAGTAAGAAAAATAAAGATAAAGTCCTAAGAAGCCTTGAAATCGAGAAAGATTTCACAGCTCCCTTCAAACGGCTCTAATCTCCCCTCCAATGAAGAACAATGACAAGAAGAAGGCTGAAGATGTCTCCCACAATCAAAAAGACTGTTAAAACTTCTTCTAAAGAAAACTCAAGAGAAAATTCTTGGAGAACTCAAAGAAAATTTTCACTCAACAAAACAAATCTAATTTCAATGTATTCTTCAAGTATTATGTCTATAAGGGTGGCTGGCCAAGCCGTACATATAGGCCTTCTAACTATTTTCCTAGTCCTAATAGGAAAACTAAAAAAAGCCTAATTTTTTTTTACTTTAAAGGGGAAATTCGGCCAAGGACTTTAAATGGGCCTCTTGGACTGAATTTTTATATAGAAATTTATTCATAAAGTCTAAAAATGAAAATTAAGTATTTAAAGAATTAAAACTTAACAAATTAGGCCACTTTGACAATTTGGCCTGGTTTTCAACTAAGTTTAATTTAAATTTCTTGATTGGGCTTGGAATATCTTATTGGGCCTTGTCTTCAAGAACTTGGGCTTGTAATCCGTTCTCTCCCAAAATTAGCTTGTTAATGCTCGAAACTGATATCCAATGCACCTTAGTTGCAAGATTCGGTTTCTTGGACCAAGATTTCCAAGATTTGAAATCTTGATTTTCTTGATTCTTGAAATCGCTCAAAACAAAAAAATTGGACCAAGATTAGGTTTCTTGATTTTCTTGAAAACAAGAAAGTGAATCTTGATTTTCTTTTTCCTTCGTATACGCATCTAAGGCCTTTGTGACTCGTATCACACATTTAATGTTTCTGATTTAACCCCTTATGATGATTCTACAGATTTGAGGACAAATCCTTTTCAAGAAGAGGGATGATGTGAGCACATTTACGCCACCAAGGCAAACAGATCCAGAGGTCTTACCATTAGGACCTATTACCTGTTCTAAGGCGAAATTCAGGGAAGTCTTGTTCCTTACTTGTGCTACGATTCCAGATTCATTCGATCATGTTCATGCCTTAGAACATAGGCTTTATAACATGTTGCATGCTGATATGTGACATATCTCGGTTATATTACTAGTTCATGCATTATGTATGTCTATGTTATGCTACGTATGTTTCTGCAATTGGGTTGATAGTATTTGTATTGATTCTAAGTTGTTTCTAAATTGTAAGTGTGTTAAAGAATAAGAATTGCAAGTGTTCCAGCTTGTAATTGTGTTTTCCATTAAATTTACCAGACTTTGATGGAAGTTTGATATATTTTGATATAGGTACAATAATGGACAGCAGTTTAAGGCCTCATTTCTAGCTCGGTTGAAGCTCAAATATGTGTGTGCAGCTCTTCTCAGCTTGAAATAGTTCTTAAAGTTTGTTTCTAGCTCATTTAAGCTCAATACATTTCCAGCTAGCTCAATTTGAGCTCTACCAGCTCAACTCTAGTTGACAAGTCCAGAAGTAGCTGGAAGGTGTCCTACGTATCGGGGAGTGTCCCATACACATGTGGCAGCCTAGGTGGCATCCCAGCATGCAAATCACACACGTAACAGCCTTGACACATGTGTGTGCATTTGTGGCCGAAATAAGCCCTCTTATCTACATATGACGCCAAATTCAAAGGGATAAGAACAAGAGTTCAAATGTTTGAATTTCAAACATTTCACAAATATTAAATGTGTAGCTGGTATTTGATGGCGCGAAGAGAGGATATAACTCATTTATATTCAAATTTGAATTCTTTATTTACAGCCACAAGTTTAAATTCGACAACTGATGCGATCCGACTCGGTTGATTGAGTCGATTCACTTGATTGCCCGATCATCGACGAGGGGTAGTTGGAGTTGTCAAAATTGGGTGATTTAGGCTAAGGTTTGCGAAAGCTTTGAAAGGGGTTTAGATGAGTGGTTTGGTATTGGTAGGTTCGGTTTAGATTAGAAACAAGGTAGGATAGAAAAGGTAATTGATGGAGATGGAAAATAGAACTTAAACGTTAAGAAATTTTTAGTACTATAATGAGTATCGCCCCAAATCTTATATGGTTTAAGGTGAAAAGATGGAAATAGGAATATGGACCTCGACCCGTTACTTAACAAAGTAAGAACTGAAGGTATATTGAAATGGATGAACGCCACACCAGGATTGGTGATAAGTTCGGAAGGAGTTCGGTTAACGCCACTAGCACGCTAGATAAGCCAAATCGAGACGCGTACGAAATTAGAGAGGAGAAAACCTCACCGGAACAATAATTCATTCAATAAAATGTCAAAAGTTCTTTTACAATGAAATTGATCAACTATTTATAGAACCAGGCATGGCTAGCCAAATGGGCAACTTAATGGCTAAGAATTCAGCCATGAATATGCTAGAAAATTATAGAAAGAAATCATTAATTTGCTGTAGATAAATTCGGCTGAATGAGCATGAATGAAGCATTAAAAATTTGGTTCATGCTTGGAGATGATTCATGGATTGACTGAAACATCATGTTCTTCGTTAGATGCATTCATGCATTCTTAATCTTGAAGAGAGCTTAATTCCATGGATGTGCAGCCCCTTATTGTTCCAACATCTCCCTTGGCTGAATGGAGCTTTAAAGTGCCTTGAAAACTTGATTGGCCATCTTGAAAATACATGGAACATGCCTGAAACGTCCCAAGGTATGTTCTTCCATAAATTCGGTCCATGAATGTGCAAATGCATGAACATTCAGCAGCCCCCTCTTGCATGAACGTCCCAAGTACTTGTACTCCCTAAATGCCTTCCATTGAACCTCAATTGTGCATGCACACTCCCATACATTGCACCAAGCCATTCATGAACCTTGCATTAAACACATCTTCACATTCAGCTCACCTACATAAACACATGAACAACATTAAATCACACAAAATTTAGCTGAACATGTATTAATATAATTTAGACACACAATTTAACATAATAATTAACTTATGACAAATTTAATATGATCTTAACAAGACATTAAATTCAGCATTGACTAAGACACATTAAAAACATGCAATAGACTTAGACAAATTAAAACATGCATTAAAAAAAATAAAACACATTTAACATAGAAAATTAATATGTCTAGATTTTAACAAATTTATTAACTTAAACTAATTAACTAATTTAACTAGCAGCAATTTATTTATTTATTCCAGCAAAATAAACACAAACTAAAGTAAGCTAAAAATGAGCTGAATTGAACTCGATTGAGCTGGATCGAGTTTCATTTTGCACTTGGGCCTTTAGAGTATAGGCCACACTTGATGACGTCGAGTTGTGTTGAAACATGATGCAACCAGGTTCGCATCAACAACCCCTTCCTTGTACTTATAAATAGATGTTCAAACAATGTAATCTGGTTAGATGATTTTTATTAAACAAATACTTGTGAGAATTTTCTCTCAATTTCGATCCTTCATTAAACTTTCTTTTGACATTTCAGACTTAGTTTGTCGTGTCAAAACGTCCTTGATACTTAGGGTTCCTAGATTGCTATCTAGAGGGTCCAAGTCCTTCGACGTGAAACATATTCGATTCGGGTTTGCATAGTCTATTGTGCAGGTTCTTTCGAGTTTTTCGTCTCCAATTTTGAATTTTGTTCCCTTTCTTTTGTTTTGTTGTGTGTTGTTTATGCTGTAGAAAGGATGTTTGCTATAATCCTAGACCCGCAATCCTTCAAGGTTCGTTGTTTCGATAAGAAATGTCATATCAACCTTTTTCCTTTTCTTTTTGAAGTTATCCTATCACATATCAACTATTTGTTGTTAAACGACTGTTGCAAGTGTTCTTTTATCAGGTCCTAACTAGTTCGATCTAGAACTTAGAGAAGAACTTGTGTGGAAAAAGGCACGAGTGGTGAGATTAAAAAAGTGAGAAAAATCCAAAATTGAGTGAAACACGAGCGGAGTGAATTTTTTTCTTTTGAGAGGATTTGTGAGGATTTTGAATTTGGTGAGGTTCATATTCTATTTAATTCTTCTTTTGTTTTCTAATCCTTTGTTGAAATCATGTCCCAAGAACTTTTCTAGTTGGTATTGCAAATGTTGTTGAAAGAAATGTGAGGGATTATACGATCTGAAACCAAGCAAATACAAAAAAAATTAGATTGTATGAAGCAAGATCGTCAAGGAGTTAATCGTCCTATGATTTCTTGAGAAGAGATCCATGTCTTGATTCCTATTCGTCAAGGAATTCAAGTTGGAGTAAAGCAAACCACGAGTTTGAAGCCTTTCTGATGTGATCCCGATCGCATCATGTTACGACACAACTCGACGCTACCGAGATTGGTCCAAACTCGAGGGGCCCAGTGCAAAATGAAGTTTTTAATTTTAGTTTGTCAATTTGGTTGCTGGAAAATAAGGACTTTGATTCATTAATTTTTAGTTATTTTAGTTTGTGTTTTTAATTATGTCATAGTTTGCACATCATTAATATGTGTTCTGCATTTAATAAAGTCATGCATTATGTAACTTTCATGTTAGTTAAGTTTGCATCATTAAATTAAGTCAAGTTAGTTTAATTATGTAACTTTCATGTTAGTTAAATTTGCATTTCAAAACCATGCATTTAAGCATCTTAGTTTAATAAATGAGTTGCTGGACATTTATTCAACTCATCTTAGTTTTAATTAATAAGTGTTTTTGTTGAACTTTATTTAATAAGTGTTGTTCTTAATTGATCTAGTTCCTAGGATTATTTATTGATGCATAAATTAAGTTTTTTTAAATTATGCTTCTTTAATTAAACTAGTTGCTGGAATAATTATTGCATATATGTTTTAGTTCATTTATTTAAGTAAGTTTAATGTTTGTTATGATTAATAAGTGTTTTCATTTGTTTAATAAACTCATTTTAATGTGTTTATTGCAGGTGACTTTTTAGCTTATAGTGGTTACAATTCAAGGCTGTTACACATTTAATTAAGTGGCTGTTCAAGTTCTTTTGAGTTACAATTAAAGGGGTTGTTATAAAGGGAGCTTAAAAATCATTAAAGGAGTTTTTAAAGAGCATTTTATGCCCTTTAAAATCAGCAGCAACTCTTCCACTTCCAGCCGTTTTTGGAGCTTTCAAGAGAAATTAATCAAGCCTTTGAATGTCATTAAGGAGCTGGTTAAGAGATGGTGTCTATTCAACTAGCCAAGGACAACTCAAGAGTCATTTTCTAAGCCATTAAAGACATTCAAATCAGCTGAATTAAAGTGATTTTATGGAAGGAGTTATTTGGTTCAAAGAATAAGAAAAGACATCAGTTTTTATGGCACATTAAGTGGATGTTTTTGACCATTCGGTTACCTTGTTTTAGCATTATAAATAGATGTAATCAGCCATAGAGAGAAGAACTTTTTGCTGAATATAGATGAAATATTTGAATTGTGAGCTATCCAATTCTCTTTGTTCTTTCAGAATTGATTTGACTTATCAAGCATTGCTTGTGGCGTCCATCTTTTCTTTGTTGCTGAACTTATCACCTTTGGTGTGGCATTCAATATACCTTTGGTTCCTATCATAGTTGATAGTGGGTTAAGGTTCCTTTCCTGTTTCCTTTATCCAAAAAACACCTAAAGACCATTTTGAGATTCGGGTCAACAATTCGTTATTGTTGGTTCATTTTCGGTCTTAGCCAATTAATTTGTTATTGTTTCCTCTTTATTTTGTTTATTACCTTTGTTTGAAGCCATTATCTCTATTTTGTTTCATTTTAAAACCGAAACGAATCCATCCTTACTCAATTCGCGATTGGGCAACACATACGACTCAAAACATCACGAGACGAGTTCGTATCACTTTCGAGGTAACAAACGAAAAGGCACAAGTATCTCTTCGACTACACCAAAGTACTCATCTACGGAGGTTCAATCACGAAGAGTTGATTGTGTCTCATATGTAAATTCCTTCCACTCTTACCCAACGAAAATCTTCTCATTCTGATTCTTTCATGTCAACCCCATCTTGTAACAAAGAATGAGAGAAAAGTAAATTGAAAGCAAAAGAAAGCTTGAAAGAAAAGAGAAAGAAAAAGAATGCGAGCGGGAAAAGAAACTTGAAAAAGAGTTTGAGAATGAAAAAGAAAAAATTGAAAAAGAGGAAAAGGAGAGCGAAAGAAAAGAAAATGTGAAAGACGAGTGTTTCATTGAGATTGAAGAAATAAAAGAAAGTGTGAATGAAAGGAGTGATGTTGTTGAAAAAGAAAGTGAAATGAAGAGTGAGAGTGAGTTTTCAAAAATAAAAGAGAGTGGAAAAAGAAAGAGAGTTTGAAAATGAGATTGAAAAAGAAATGATACAGATTTAGACGATCAGGCAACTCAACGTCTTGTAATGAAATTCACGATTGGGAGCACACATCACAACACAAGAACAATATACAAGATGTTAATATTGGAGAAGAACGATGTCCTACACTACTAGTACACTCAGCCATTAATAAAAAGATGAGAATGTGACGTTAACTGGGTTATGAGTTTGGAACTTGATTCTTGTTTTGAATTGCCCGATCGTCTAAATAGGTACTTTTAAGGGAAAAGGTAAAATTAAGTGTAAACTTGGAATTGTATAAGGGTTAATGAAATAAAAGGAAAGAATTGATATAACTTATAAAATGTAACTTGTCCTAGAAATGAACCAACACTATAAAGTAATGTAACCCAATTTCTACAAAGAAAGTGAAGGCTTAACAAGTTTTGGTTTTTTTTAAGAAGATCGTGGCCCACTATCTATATTAGATAGGAACCAGCGATATAAGTTTGATAGCCACACTTCGAAAAAGGTTGAGAAGGGAAATGATAAGATCAGTTTTGAATACCATAAGAATGCAAGTTCTTGATAAGTTTGGAAAAGGAAAAAGAGTATAAACTCGTTTTGATATCAAAGATGATTGATTGATTAACCTTAAAAAAGTGTCCTAGGTCAAATATTTATAGGCCCCTTAAAAATGACCCTTCAAAATCTGGCAATACATGTTCCCCTAGGTACAAAGTATTTCAAATTACAGTCACTACTTTAGATTAATCATTCATGCCCCCTTGGTGTCGTCCATGCATCTTTAGCCATTAGGAAAATGTTTATTCATTTTTAACAATTAATTGGCCGGTTAGTTCATGCACATAAGTACAAATGAAAAGCCCCCTTCATGCACTCCATAAATAGCCGAAAATTCTTACATGAGAAAATGAAGAGAATAGACTCTTGAGCTGTAGGTTCATGAACAAATTAATTCATACGTTCATCCTGAAATGACCATAGAAATGTGATACGAACTCGCTTATGATGCGTAATTGAGTCGTTGAATGCCCGATCATCAAATTAAGTAGTCTCGTTTTAAGTTAACCAAAGGCTAAGTAAAGAAAGAAGATAGTTAAAAATAGCGGATAAGAGATAGAATAATGGTATGGTGGTTTAAACGAACTTAAAACAAGAATGAACCTGTAATAGCAATTAAGGACCCAATTCTTATAAGTCTTAAGGTGGATGATGGATAGCTAGATAGGACCGTGACCCACTATCTAGCAAGATAGGAACCAAACGGTATAAGGTTGAATGCCACACTCAGAGAACAATGAGAGTGAACATCAAACGGTATAAGGTTGAATGCCACTAGCTAAACTAGATAAGTCAAGTTGAATATCAAAGAACAATGAGAGTGAACAACTCACAAAGTCTGATATATTTCATAAAATATCAAAATCAATCAAGTAAGTAACTTTCAAAAGGTTTACAAAGGAACTATTTATAGGCTGATGGATATCCAGCCGAATAGACATAAATTAAAGACAAAGGAATTAAGCTAAGTTAACTTAATATCCAGCTGAAACAATCCAATGAACTCAATCAATTGAGGTGCCGAACAGTCTTGGTTCATAGCTTTAATGAGTGAGCTGGATGAAGCTTTGTTCGGTGAATGAAGTTTATGGCTGGAGTAAATGTTTGAAAGTGCACCAAATGAGGAGTCAGCTAGTGAGTGTATTTGATGGCAGCCAAATGGCCTTTGGGTGTGAACACTTGGGTATGAAGAGACTTGAAGTGTGAACATCTAGCACCGAATGGTCTCTTGAAATGTTAGCTGATCAGCTCACAACTATTGGCAATGGGTGCATGAATAATCAGCTGAGTGAATGCACTAAGCAGCTCTCAAAATACATGCACAATCTGGTGCATGCTGTTCATTAAATTAACTCCATTGAATTTGGAAAATACATGAATGTCCAGCTAAAAATAGCTCCTATCATACATGCACAATCGGGTGCATGCTCCACTTTAATTAGTTTCAATGAATTAGGCCAAGTGCATGAATGTCCAGCCGCATGTGCATGAATGTTTAGCTGAACGTTTTAATAACCTGTTAAGATGAATTAAACATTTGATTAAAACAACATCAAGACAAATTGAACACACAAATGATTATGTATTAGACTAAGACACAATAAAGAAATCGGGCTTACAAACATGCATTAAATCTGTTTAAAATAGAGCATACTTAATGAACAGCTAAAACATGATTTAAATATGTAATACACTAAAACATAATTAAAATATGTAACATGCTATGACACAATAAAAGCCGAATCAAGAATGTCAAAATTAATAGAACAAAAACAATCAAACATGTAATTAAGGCTGTAGAAACTAAACATAATTAAATAAACTAATGTAATTAAAATGTCCAATTCTTAGTAGCTGAGCTAGCTAGCTAAGTCAAATTCAACCTCAATTAAATTGAAGATATCCCTTGTTGAACCGTCCAAAACATTTCATTGATGAGACTCTTTGTATGCACCTTCAAGGATTTGAATGGCCTTTGTTCATCACTTGAAAAGTTACAAGTGTTCCCCGTAAGTGGTTGTTATAAGTGTGGTTTGAAAGAACATTTTTTGAGGGATAAGCAATTATTTGCTAAGTTAAACTAAGTGTGAGTTTTGGCTTAAGGATGTTGCATTTTTACGACATGTGGTATCCATAGAAGGGATTCGAGTGGATCCTAAGAAGATTGAGGCGATCTTGGAATGGATGTCACCTAGGAGTGTTATCGAAGTGTGGAGTTTCTTAGGATCGGCTAGTTATTATCATAGATTCGTTGAAGGATTTTCCCTTATTGTTGCACCCTTAACGAAACTACTTCAGAAAGATGTGGTGTTTGAATGGACTAATGAAAGGCAAAAAAGTTTTGAACAACTAAAGGCAGTTTTGATTAAGGCACCAGTTGTGATTCACCCAGAACCTGGAAAAGGTTTTGTGGTTTATAGTGATGCTTTGTATCCAGGTCTTGGTTGTCTATTAATGCAGGAGGGTAAAGTTATGGCTTATGCTTCAAGGCAATTAAAGACGCATGAGCACAACTATCCTACCTATGATTTGGAATTAGTTGTTGTGGCTTAAGATTTGCAAGCCAACCCACCTTAGATTGCTTTTAAGTCTAACTAGTCCCCTTAACAAACTTAGAGAGGTGGATTGAGAGGAAAAAGGCACGAGGGTTGTGAGCAACCGAATGAAGAAAAATCCAAGTTTGTGCGCTTTCTTTGAGAGAGAACTTGTGAGGTTTTGTTGAGAGTACTCAATATGACACAAAATCTAAAAAAATCCAAATGAGGGAGTTGGATTCTGTCCTGTAAGAATTGTTGGAGGAAGTGTGCCAGATTTTACACTCTAAGCCTTTACGCGCAAAATGGAGCATCTATTTGATCGAAAACTCGAAACCATGAAGAAATGATTAGATCATGTAGAAGAGCGGGGCCAGTGAGCAAGAGCCCAACGGGAGCAAATTTCACCAAGTCGAGGAATGGAGACAAGATCCTCACGAAGACAAGCATCCCATGAATATTCAAGAAGAGATCCATATCACGAATCTTATATGCCGATGAGTTCAAGACAAAGTAAAGCAAACTTTGATTTTGAGTCCTTTCGAGATGACAAACGAAAAGGTAGAAATGTCTCTACAAGTGCATCAATTTATTTATCCATGGGGGATCGCTTATGAAGAGGCGAACGTGTTTCAAAAGCGTCAAAGTACTCAGCCATAGAGGATCTATCATGAAGAGATGATCGTCTTTTGTATAAAGAACCCTTCTCTTATTCTCAATGAAAGGTTTCTCATTTTGATGATTCCTTTTTGTTGTCCTCCTTTTGTAATCAAAAGGAAGAGAGAAAAAGAAATTTAGTGAAAAAAAAAGAAAAGAAAAGAAAGAAAAAGCAATTGAAAAAGAAAAAGAAAGTGAAAAAGAAAAAGATAGTAAGATAATGCAAAAAGAGATTGAAAATGAAATAAAAAGTAAGAAAGAGTCTACAAAAGAGACGATTGAAAAAAAGAGCGAGAATGTGAAAGAAACGAATGAAAAAGATGACAGTGAGTAAGAAAATGTGAGCAATGTTTCTACTAACCAACATGTGAATCTTTCTCGTATTGTTTCTTTTCAGGTTTCTAAAGATTCGATTAACAATTTTTGGCTTCATTACCTTCCCGATGAGAGGCGATTTCGATTGATCGAGAAAGGTAAGAATGAAAATGACCCTAGTCCACCAGCGAATAAAGGTAGCCATGGTAAGGGTTCTATGTTAATCGAGTCTCAACAATTTTTCGTGCATATTAATGGTGAACTTGTAAAAAACTTAGCTTGTGAAAGAGCTCTTCGTCTTGATTTGGCTAAAAATCATAATCTGATTATTGAAGATTTTATTTTGAATCATGGTTTGAAGAACTTTTTTGTTGTTGAGAATGGCGTTGGCAAGGTTGTTGTTGAAGAAGGATTAATTCAGCACAAACAACATTTGATCTCGTGTAATAAAAAGTTAATACATAAAATGCCTAATATGTTTGTTTGTGATGTTATTGAATATCCTCTAAGTTGTGTGGAATTCACATGTTTGTGCAAGTTTGTTCACATGAGATTTAAGAAGCTCAATTGTTTGAGTATATTTGTGCTTAATTTATGTTTGCCTAGCATGTGTGACTTCTTGATGAAAAAGGAATTCTTGCTGCATTTTGGAAAGAATGATCAAAATCATGTGTTTAATCCTGGAGTTTGTTATTATGAATCATCCATGAGAGAAAGCAAGCATCGTAAATTTTGTTTGAATGAATGTGTAAATAATTTTTGCTTGTGTGATGTTTTGTTTTTAAATCTGAAAATAAAGTTGTTGAATTGTGATAAGATGCAAATACAAATTCTAACCTTTGATCCCAGAGATTGTTCTATGACATGGTTAAAAGGATTCGCATATTCTTTGCACAATTACAAGTTTCACTTGCTTCATGTTCCTTCCATGATGCCGGTCATGAAATTTTCAAGTCAGGTTGAAATGGTAAGAGAACTTTGTTTTTGATCTTGGAAATTATTGTTTTGTGATATTGTTCAAGGGATTTGAATTATGGAACTTGGTTTCTCGAGACTATAACTTTCAAATACTTTGTGATTCTGATTTGATGCCATCAATGAAATTTTTGATCCATCATGAAAAGGTAATGCCAACTCAAGTTTTTTATCCTAGTATTGGGTTATGCATCCCAATTTTGAGTAAGATTTTGAAAAGCTCTTCTAAGCTTATAATTTCTAGTATCACTAACTATTTCTCTTTACATTGAAATGGTTGCCTCGTAAAGAGAATTGGCCTAAGCTCGAGGGGCCCAAGTGCAAAATTAAGCTTAATTTTAGCTCAATGAGCTCAATTCTAGCTTCTTCAAGCTCGTCTAGCTCAACCGAAGCTCATTTAGCTTAACTTCAACACATTTTTAATTTGCTGGAATAAATTACTCATCTTAGTTAATTGAGTTCATCTTAGTTAATTAAGTTGCTGGAATAAATTACAAATCTTAGTTAATTAAGTTCATCTTAGTTAATTTAGTTGCTGGAATAATTTATTGTTGCATGTGTTTTTAGTTTATTAAATTAAGTGTTAAATGTGTTTATATACAGTTTATTAATTAAACTTATTAAGTCTAATTTGTGTTTAAATGTGTTTGTTAATAAATGCTTGCAGGTGACTATTTAGCTGCTTATTAAGTTTAGTGTGTTTAAATGTGTTTTAATGTGTTTGTTAACAAATGTTTGCAAGTGACTATTTAGTTGGAATCAGTTAAGTACAAGGGCTGTTACAAAGTATTAATTGTGACTATTCAGTTGGAATCGGTTACATACAAGGGGCTGTTACATCAATTAAAGGAGAGTATTATACATCATTCAAAAGAGCTGTTACATTATTTAAAGGAAAGCATTATATATCCTTTAAATTTAGCAGCCTATTCTTCTCCTCCATGGTGTCTATTTGGCTATCCAAGGGAGAATTTAAAGCTCTTCCTAAACTCTTTGGCTGCTCAAGAATGAAACCTAAGCATTCAAGATCATTTAATCAGCTGAATTGGAATATTAAAGTTGTTGTTACTTAGGCCTGGAATTTCAAGAGTTTGTGCTTAATGATTAAGTTAATATCAGCTCATTATTAGCTCATTTAAGCTGAATAATTGTGACTTTTCAGCTAGGCCTTATTTAGCATTATAAATACTTATCATCAGCTCATTGTAAGGGACTATAAACCCCAAATTTGACCTAGGAGTTATGGTCGAATCTAGCGGTGCACATTGAGGTGTTTAGCATAAAACTTGTTGTTGTTGAAATCTTTAAAATCAATTAATCATTTTGTTATTAAACGGTGATTCCAAAACGGGTTGTTCATTTCCAAGTGTGCATCATTAAAAACTAATCACTTTTAAAATGTTATAAATTTTCCAAAATCTCATTTATTGTGGAAACGTGGTGTCTTTGAAAACGGTTACCTTTTGAAAACTCGTCTTATTCTACAACTATCAGTTTATATCAAACTAAATAAATAAAAAACCCAATTTAAAGTTTAGAACTTTAAATAGGCCTTTTTAAATAAAAATACCCAAATTTAATTACTTATAAATCAAAAGCTAAAAATGAAAGCTGATGTAATTGTGTGGCCACCTCCGAGTCCCTCGTAGCTCTGAACCGTCTAACGCTGGGGATTACCTGAAAGGTTAAAAATGGGGTGAGCTTACGAAAACTTAGTGTGTAATTCCCTTATTAAAAAAGCAATCACTAAACAGAAATAGCACAGTCTAGGCCTGAGCCCTTTAACAGTAACAGTACAGTGTGGGTCTTAGCCTAATATAGTAACGGTAACGATTGGACCTTAGCCCCCATCAGCCTCAGTTGGGCCTGAGCCCATATCAAATGGCACATATCACATATATCTGGGCCTAAGCCCATCTCAATATCGGAATCAGTATATGCAATGCATAAAAAGCCATACCAACCCTGCACTATGTCTCCTGTCCAACCCTACACTCCTGTGGGGATTGAATCGACCCTCCCATCCCTACACTCCTTATGTAGCACCAGTTGCAGCACTAACTGATACGAGTCACAAAGGCCTTAGATGCGTATACGAAGGAAAAACAAAATCAAGATTCACTTTCTTTTTTTCAAGAAAATCAAGAAACCAAATCTTGGTCCAATTTTGCTGTTTTGAGCAATTTCAAGAATAAAGAAAATCAAGATTTCAAATCTTGGAAATCTTGGTCCAAGAAACCAAATCTTGCAACTAAGGCGCATTGGATCTCAGTTATGAGCATTAACAAGCCAATTTTGGGAGAGAACGGATTACAAGCCCAAGTTATTGAAGACACGGCCCAATAAGATGTTTCAAGCCCAATCCTGAAATTTAAATCAGACTTAGTTGAAAATCAGGCCAAATTGTAAAAGTGGCCCAATTTGTAAAATTTTAATTCTTTAAATACTTAGTTTTAATTTTTAGACTTTCTAAATAAATTTCTATGTAAAAATTCAGCCCAAAGAGGCCCATTAAAGGCCTTGGACGAAATTCCCTTGAAAGTAAAAAAAATTAGGTTTTTTTTAGTTTTCCTATTAAGACTAGGAAAATAGTTAGAAGGCCTATATGTATGGCTTGGCTAGCCACCCTTATACACATTACACATTACAATTACATTGAAAATTTCAGATTTGCTTTGAGTGAAAATTCTCTTTGAGTTCTTCAAGAATTTTCTCTTGAGTTTTCTTTAGAAGTAGTTTTAACAATCTTTTTGATTATGGGAGCCATCTTCAGCCTTCTTCTTGCCATTGTTCTTTATTGGAGGGGAGATTAGAGATTTTTGAAGGGAGTTGTGAAATCTTTATCAATTTCAAGGCTTCTTAGGACTTTTCTTTATTCTGTTGTTGTTCATTCTTCTTTATTAAATTCTGCTTGTGTCGTTTTGTTGAATAATTTGGGATTAATTGTTCTTGTTTCGTTTCAGCTATTCCAAACTTCAAGATCTGATTCGGCGCTTCCTTGGACATAAAGAAACGTTTGTGATTCACAAAAATCCCCCTTTTTCTTGCCGTCCAATCCCTAGAACTAGTGTCCATTGATTTCGCAATCTGTTTTTAATTTAGTTGTTGTTTTGTGTTCTTTGATAGTTTTGGCTGATTGGAAGTTAATCTTGAGGCTTAATTTCGTGTTTTTGGTTTCCAAGAACATCTATTCATAAGTGTTTTGATTCTTGGCTGTTCTTTATTGATTTGGGGATTTTTAGTTTCCAGATCTAATTGATTCTAATTAAGTTTTGTTGTTTCGTTTCAGATCCAAATGTTTAGATTTTTCGTAAGAGTTTCCCGTGACTTGACAACTCGATCTTGGTCCACGCGTAACCCCCTATCACTAACCAGTATTACAGCAAAGCTACCAGTAACCAGAATGGCTAAGAGCCGTAAACAAGATAGCTATAAGCTATAAACAGAATGGCTACAAGCCATAAGTACAATAATATGATTGGCACAAAGCCATTAGTAGTAGTAATATGATCGGCACACAGCCATTAGTAATAGTAGTATGGCCGACACAAAGCCATCAGTAGTTGTAATATGATCGGTACATAGCCATCAGTAATGGTAATATGATCGACACATAGCCATCACTAATGGTAATTTGAACGGCACAAAGCCATCAATAGCATCGCAACAAAGTTGCCAGCAACAGTATCGCAGCAAAGCTGCCAGTAATAGTATATTTGGCCAAGCCACAGTAACATTGATTGTGGCAGAGCCACCAGTACAGTACTTCCTCCATAACAGTATCCTACTAGTAACAGTGATTGTGGAAAAGGCATTGGATTGAGCTTTTGAAGGATTATGACTGTATGATTGAGTACCATACTAGTAAGAAAATATTGTTGCTAACACATTAAGTAGCAAATTTATGACGGAGTTGAGTGCTATGTTTGCGCACTAGAGTTTGGCTAGTGATGGTGGTTTGTTACCATAACTTCAAGTGAGACTGACTTTGGCTCAACAAGTTAAGGAGAAGTAGCTATTACATGGAGATTTGTTGAAGAGGATTCCTCAAGTTGAGCAAGGTGTTAAGGGTGACTTTGATGTTGATACAGAAGGTATTTTGAATTTCCGAGGTAGATTGTGTGTGCTGTAATATGTGGAATTAAGACAAGTGATCCTTATCAAGGTGCAGAGTAGCCCTTACGCTATGCATCCCGGTAGTGGTAAAATGCATCATGATCTCCATGAGGTTTTTTGGTGGCCTAGGTTAAAGCCTGATGTTACAGATTTTGTGGCTTGATGTTTGGTGTTTCAAAAGGTGAAAGCTGAACTTTAATTTCCTTCAGGTTTGTTGCAACCGATTGAGATTCCTGAATGGAAGTGGGAAAGGATCACTATAGATTTTGTTCAGGTCTACCTTTGACACCATCAAAGAAGGATTCGATTTAGGTTATATTTGATCAGTTTTCGAAGAGTGTGTATTTTTCTTGCCAGTGCATACCAAGTATTCTTTGCAGAAGTTGGCAGAGTTGTACATTGCAGAGATTTTACATCTTCATGGGGTTTCAGTTTCTATCATCTCCGATAGAGATTCGCATTTTATGTCGAGGTTTTAAAAGAGTTTACAAGAGGCTTTGGGGTTAAAACTTACTTTCAATACGGCTTATCACCTTAATGCAAGTCTCAAGGCCCAATTTCAGACCCTTAGATGTGATGGGCTCATACTACCTCAAGACCCAACAACAATGTCAAAGACCAAGCAAATCAAACCAAGATTCGATTAAAGACAAGATTCAAGGATGAATCGTTTCAAGGAAAGTGAGAATTATATATGCATGGATGGGGTGAAATTTATTAAATTTCATTCATCGAAGCAGCCAATTTTAAAGTTTAGGAAATTAGCAAACTTTTTATGACTTTTTGGATGGGATCTAGACATTTTTGGGTTGATATGTCTCATGGCATTCAAATATATATCTCTTAGCTTCAAAACGCACTTTGAATCACTCAATTTTGAGTTTGAGAGCTCAAGTTATGACCATTTTACTAAAGACTACGCGAGCAGAATTTTTGGACGCGTTTATGGCGGGAATTACGAGTTTTAGGATTTTAATTCCAGTTTAAATCATATTGGGTTCAGATTTTGGGCATAATTTTTATTATATATGAGCCCAATATTGTATTTATCAGCTCTTATTATTTTATTATTTTATTATTCTGAATTTTTAATAATTACTAAGTAGTTTAAGTTATTTAAGAGTTTTATGTCAACAATGAAGTTTAGTTTAAAGCTGCTTCTTGTTTAGCTTAATTAGAGTTCTAGTGTACTTAAGAGTTTTATTTAGATTTATTTAGCTAGCCTATATATAGGCATTTGCATTGTACACAAATCATACAATTCATTATTATTCAACTTCTCTTTTGAGTTAATAAATTCTTTTTGAGTTTTCTTTTCAAGAATTTCTCTTGAGTTTCTTTTAGAAGAGATTTAAGAATCTTTTTAGATGTGGGGATCACCTTCAAACTTTTTCCTACCACATTTTCTTTCTTGGAGGGGAAATTAGTGATACGATCTGACCTCGTGTTTGATTTTGAGTCGTATTTGCGTTGCCCGATTGTCCACGAGAAAGTATCGTTCTAATTAGCAAGTTGTTTATAGTTGGGTAAGTATGAGAAATATCAATGGAAGTTAGGTTTAAAATTGGCTAAGTGTTGAAAATAGGTTCGGCTAACAAGGAATTAAAAGAAATCACACAATCTCCACAATCACATAGAAACAGACAATCAAACCTCTTTACATTCATTGGAACATATTTGCACAAACTCAAGGATTTTTCACAAAGCATTCAATGAGTCACACAATCTCCACAGTCCAACAACTTAAACATTTTTTTGTGAAAACCTGTTATAATGCAAGATCATATTTGATGTTCGTCGATCTAATTGAACAACATCAACAGACTTTTCAGCACAAAAGAAATCAAGAAAACAACTCCTCATGCTTCCACTTATAACAAAATTTTCAACCACAAACAAATGATAGCAATTAACCATATCAAAATAAGGAGATCTTTTAAAAATTATGTCATCAAAAATTTTATCGACATTTTTCAAACCTGATTGCCATCACTTGATTGCTAAAGATTCCTGACCTTTAAGCACTTGTGGTTGGATTTCACCTTCAACCTTACCTTTTTTGATCAAATGAATCGCCTCTCTTGGGAAAGGTATTGAAGTTGGAGCTGATCACATAAACCTTTAGAAACCTGAAAAGATGAAACACAAGGAAAACTCCCACATTGGTTAGCAAAGATATTCCTCACTTTTTTTTATTCTCTTGCATCTTTTTCTCTCGTTTCTTTTTCATCGACAACACTCGTTTCTTGCTCAATATCTTTTCTCTCTTCAATTTCAATCTCTTTTTCAATTTTCTTTTCTTTTTCACATTTTTTTATTCTCAAACTCTTTTTTCTTTCTCTTTCCCTCTTTTTCTTTCATTTCTTTTTTTCCCAATTTCATTTGAGATCCGCTCATTCTCGTGCATTATCATTTCTTGCCTCACACTTCTTTTTGTTTCTTTGTCTTTTTGCTTCGTTCTTTCATTTCAAGATGATGATAACAGATAAGAATCAAAATAACAGGCTGTTGAGGGAAAAGAAGTGAAAGAATCTTTATATAAGTCACGTTCATTTCTTTGTGAATAAGCCTCCATGGAAGAGTACAGAACATGCTCACTTTTTCGTAAGGACTTCTCCGTAGATGAATACTTTGAGGCACTAGAAGAGAAATATCTACATTCTCGTTTGTCTCCTGGAAAAGTTTCAAACATGTAGCTGGATCTATTTCGACCTAAATTCCTTGAAGAATAAGACTCACGATAAGGGTCTCTTCTCACATATTCATTGGATGTTTGACTCCTTGTCAATCTCGTTTCTGTCCTTTCACTTGGATAAGTTTGCTCCCGTTGGGTTCTTGCTTGATGGCTCCACTCTTCGACATGAACCAATTATTCTTGGAGGGGTTTTAATTTCTTATCGAACAAGTGATCCATTTCTTTCATGAAGCCTTGAAGTTCAACTTTTGAAAATTCTCCTTGAGACATAATTATAGCTAAAAAGAAGGAAATGTTAAAATAAAGACAAAATGAATTCCTCACCACAAAACCTCAGCAGTCACTCACAAGAAAATTTGAATGGCCCTCACACTCGTGTTTGCACTCGAGATCAGCCTTTTCAACTCTAATGCTCTCACAACACTCGTGCCTTTTACTGCTCTTTCTTCTCTCGTGACTTCGTAATTCAAACTTCCCAAGGCTTTTATCGTAGGCTTAGGGGTCAGTAACAAATTGGGAAACAAGGAAAATAATGAAAATGGGTGGGTAGGCTGAAAGAAAAGATGAAAAGGGCTTTAAGTGTGGCGTGAAATGGGAATTTTCTTGATCGGGGAATACAAGAATGAATACAAATTTTCAACTCAATTTTTTTGAACTTTTTTTTCGAACTTACTTCGGTTCTTCATGTACTAATTCGGGATTATCTTCAAAAGTTCGTACTTCTTGTTTTAATGGATCTGATACCAAATGATACGATCTGACCTCATGTTTGATTTCGAGTCATATTTGCGTTGCCCGATCGTCCACGAGAAAGTATCATTCTAATTAGCAAGTTGTTTATAGTTGGGTAAGTATGAGAAATATCAATGGAAGTTAGGTTTAAAATTGGCTAAGTGTTGAAAATAGGTTCGGCTAACAAGGAATTAAAAGAAAATTGATAGTTTTTGGATGGAATGGAAAGAAATGGTTCTCAAGCAGCAAGGACGAACCAACATTAAGAAATGCTGACCCCGAACTTATATGACTTAAGTGGTTTTGGATAGATGTTATAAAACCTCGACCCACTATCTAGGGAGATAGGAACCTTGGTATGAAGGTTTGAACGCCACACTATTGATAGTGATAAGTTCAGATTTAAAGAAAGAACTGGTTGATGCCACTAGCTTTTGTAGATAAGCCAACAAGTCTTCAAACGAAATTTGAGAGAAGCAAATCTCACAAAATGATATAATTATATTCAATCAAAATGTCAAAATTTCCTTTACAAATTCTGATTTCACCTATTTATAGTGCTAGAATAGAGTGGCTGAATAGTCACAAGTATTCATCTTAATGTGCTAATTAAAAACTGAAATAAAGTTCAAGTCTCTTAGTATTCTTGAACCAAATAACTCCATCATTGAATTCACTTCAATTCAGCTGAATGAATGTCCATGAATGCTTGAAAGATGACTCTTGAATTGTCCCTTAGCTAGCCAAATAGACACCAGCTCCTTAATGGTGTTTTGAATGCTTGATTTAATCTTTTGAAAGAGCAAAAATAGCTGGTAGATGAAAGGGTTGCTGTCGAATTTTAAAGGGTGTTATAATGCTCTTTAAAACTCCTTAAATGATGTATAAAACCCCCTTTGTAACAACTCCTTCTTTTGTATCCAAAAAACACTTGAAAGTCACTTTAATTAAGTTGTAACAGCCTTGAAATGTAACGGTTGTAAGCTGAAGAGACATCTGCAATAAACACATTAAAATGAACTTATTAAACATATTTAAACACTAATTAAACATATCAAAAATAAATTCTTAACTTAAATAAATGAACTAAACATATGCATCAATAAATAATCCTAGTGACTAGATTAATTAAAAGCAACACTTATTAAATAAAGTTCAACAAAAACACTTATTAATTAAACTAAGATGAGTTGAATAAATGCCCAGCAACTCATTTATTAAACTAAGATGCTTAAATACATGGTTTGAAATGCAAACTAAATGAACATTTATGATGAATTCTTAACTAGCATGGAAGTTACATAATGCATAACTTTATTAAATGCGGAACACACAAAGTGCAAGTCTAAAATTAAAAATATGCAAACTTATTAATTTAAATAAAACTATATTGAATTAAAAAGTCCTTAAAAACATTGGCCCAATAATCAATCAGGCCTAAGAGATGTTTCATCTTGCACTTGGGCCCTTTAAGTTTAGGCCAATTCTGATGTCGACGAGTTGTGTCAAAACATGATGCGACCGGGTTCGCATTAATTAGAGTCACTTAAAGGAGGTTGTGGATTTTTCGTATTTCTAAGGCTTCTTAAGACTTCCACATACCACGTTCTATCTTTCCATCTATCTTCTTTATTTTTTTCCTTATTTTTCTAACTGTAGATTTATTATTCTATTTTATTTATCTTAGTTATTTATTTTAATTGTTTTATCTAACTTTGATTTTGATTATGTTTCAGGTTGTGTCAAAATCCAAGTTTCTTTCCGAAGATCTAGAGCCATAGGTCAAATCCGCGACTTTGACATACTTTACGATCCTCTTCAGTGTTCTTTTTGTTATTATAAAACTAATTTCAACAAATAACTTCAAAATAATTTCTTTTATCCAGACAATTTTCAAAAAAATACTTTTTAGTGGGTAAACATTTTTCAAATGATTTGAAATTTCACATACTATTTTTTGGCACTATTTTAGAATATTAAAAAATATTTCCTACAAAAAAGTGATTGAAAAACTAAAAAAATACAAAAATATTATGTGGGTTGAATTTTTTGTCAAAAATTTCCAGATCAAATATGCAATATTTGAAGAGGCTCTAATTTAAATTTTGTGATTTTTGGAAATCAAGAACACCTTGAACGATGTTTGTCAAGTTGCTTCTCAATTTTTTGGGTTTTTGGGTTTCAGTAGTTTTCATTGACACTTAGCCTTAGGTTTTAATTTGTTTTTTATTTTTATTGTTCCTTTATGCATTCTAAGACTTTACTGTCTCTTGTGTTAGTAGGTTAAAGCACGTTGCACATTTCTTCATCCATGCAACACAATTCTTTGGTGTCTAGCCGATTTTAGACTCATAGTGCTATTAGGTTTGCTTTGTTAGTTGATTCTATACATTTTGATTGATTTATATAGACACTTTTAAAACACCCACAAGATTAATTCTTACCTCATTGAGAATTCAATTTTATTTTTGAGTGCATAATGGTGAGACTTGTTTAATTTTTTCTTTTTGAGTACTATTTTTTTTAGATTTATCACAATGTCTCGTTGTGGCAAAAGGAATGATGACCAGAGTGACACACCATTAGTGACCATCGAAAATGTTGCTGGTTTCGCAATGAAATTACAACGTGACCTTAATGAAGTCAATGATAAGTTCAAATACAGGTTCGATAGGTTGCAACAAAATCTAGAGGATCAAGATGCAACAGAAAGATAAAGGGATTCTATACTTCAGACAATGAGCAATACCTTGAATTAGTTGTGGACTAAGCAAAGGACTCAAAATTGGGGTGCTAATGATGATGTTGAGGTTGAACAGCCTCGTGTTTGTAGACATAATGCTAGACATGTCCTTCGTGTAGATGATGATCCTTTGGTTACTAATGACTATGAGTTATCACCTTTTGTGCAATGTTATTGGTGTAGTTCAGAAGATCATAAGAGTTTCCAATGTCCAATTAAATATCCAAAAAGAGAGAATACGATTGAGCTATCACCTTTTGTGCAATGTTACTAATGTAGTTCAAAAGATCATAAGTGTTTCCAATGTCCAATTAAATATCCAACGAGAAAAGAAAGTAAGTATGACTTCGTACCCTTTGTTGGCCCTTACTCTAGTGGAAAAGAGATTTGTGATGGAGAACTTTATGAACTGGAAAAAGATGGTAGGGAGAATTTTCCTCGAATCTATTGAGTTAGATGAGATAGAAACGTCATGTTCTCCTATTGAGATATATTATACTGAATTGAATATTCATAATGCTTGTGAGGGAGATATGGGAAGTGAGGAAGAATCATGTGAAAAGGCATAGAGAAAAGAGACCTTGAATGATAAAAGTTTACTTGATGGTCCAAATTTGGTGAGTAAAAATCCATATAAGGTAAAATTAGAGAGTTCTCAAGTGGAAAAAGAAAAAGAAAAGTAAGAAAATACCCATACAAAAGAAAGGAATGATTATGTTTTAACTAACCCTAACTCAAATTTGTTTGCTGGTGTTTCTTTGTTACAGGATTTCAAGGATCCATTGACGGACTCTAAATTATATTACTCTACTATCGATAGATGATTTTACTTGTGAGAAAGAGCTAAGTTGAACATTGATAAATCTCCACAAGTGCTAGAAGATAAGAAAAGTAACGATACATTGGAAATTGAAATATGTAGACATACATTGAATGTTTTTGATAAGTATGCTATTGATTTTATTTTTCCTTACGACATGTTTTCTCAATGGTCAAGTTTCAATAAACAATGGTCTAAAAGTTTAATTGATTTTATGGGTTTATCTAGGTATTTAAAGCTTATTTTTGTTTCATTCGACAGGTTTATTAAAAAACCTCATGCATTTGATCTGACAAAAAAAATTTCTACATTAGACTTTAAATATGAATTTTTACATAATAATATTAAACTACTTGGTTTTTATAATCTTGTGAAATTCTTGGCTCATTGTTGGAAATTCTTATGGATGACCATGTATATTCAAAGAAAGTTACAGGTCGTTTTTTACTTGAACAGTCATGTGCCTAATATTTCTTTATTTAGTGTTGATGGTTTGTTTTTTAAGGAGAGATACTTGATCCATGTTGATTTGAGAGATCAAAATCATATCTTTGATCTTGGAGATAGTTTTGGCGCACAAAAATGCTTAGGTAAGTATTTTTTTCTTTTTATTATTATTTATTCTAATCCCTTTTCTTTTTTGTGCAGCTAAAGATTTAGGGACGAATCTTCTTGAGTTAGAAGGAATGATGTGAGTCTCAAGGCCCAATTGCAGACCAATGGATGTGATTGGCTCACACCACCTCAAGGTCAAACAACAATGTCAAAGACTAAACAAATCAAACCAAGACTCAATCAAAGACAAGATTTAAGGATGAATCTTTTTAGGGAAAGGGGGAATGATGCATACATGGATGGGGTGAAATTTATTAAATTCCATTCACCGAAGCTGCTAATTTTCAAGTTTGAGAAATCAGTAGACTTGCGACAACCTTTTGGATGGGATCCATGCATTTCTGGGTTGATATGTCTGCATGGTATTTAAATATTTATCTCTTAGCTTTGAAACGCACATTAAATTACTCAATTTCGAGTTCAGGACCTCAAGTTATGACCATTTTAATATTGACTGCGCGAGCAGAATTTCTAGACATGTTTATGATAGGAATTACGAGTTTTAGGCTTTTAATTCGAGTTTAAATCATATTGGGTTCAAGTTTTGGGCTTATTTTTATTATTTATGATCCCAATATTGTATTTATCAGCTCTTATTATTTATTATTTTATTATTCCAAATTTTTAATAATTATTAAGTAGTTTAAGTTATTTAAGAGTTTTATGTCAACAAGAAAGTTTAGTTTAAAACTACTTCTTGTTTAGATTAATTAGAGTTCTAGTATACTTAAGAGTTTCATTTAGATTTATTTAGCTAGCCTATATATATAGGCCTTTGCGTTGTACATAAATCAAATAATTCATTATTATTCAACTTCTTTTTTGAGTTAATAAATTCTCTTTTGAGTTAATAAATTCTCTTTGAGTTTTCTTTTCAAGAATTTCTCTTGAGTTTCTTTTAGAAGAGAATTAACAATCTTTTCAGATTGTGGGGATCATTTTCAAATTTTTTCTTGCCAAGTTTTCTTTCTTGGAGGGAAAATTAAAGCCACTTGAAGGGGGTTGTGGATTTTTCGTGTTTTCAAGGCTTCTTAAGACTTCTACATACCACGTTATATCTTTCTATCTATCTTCTTTATTTTCTTCCTTATTTTTCTAATCTATATTTATTATTCTATTTTAATTATCTCAGTTAGTTATTTTAATACAAAATATATTTTGAGAGTTTATCTCTTGGTTCTTTATTGAGCTTATTCAAACTTATCAAAAATACGGTTTTGTGGCATTCACCTGTCTTATCACTCCCCTGTTCATCCCTTTCCGGAGTGTGGCGACAGTAATCTTACTAACACCAAGGTTCAGATATTTGTCAAGTTTCAATGAGTCAAGTTCATATATAACTTCGGTTTTTTAAACTTTCAAGCACCTTGGGTCAAGGTCTTTTATCCATTTGTTCATGTTCAAGATGATCCTTCACAAACGTGAATTTCTTACTTCGAGTACGAGTCTTATTAGTAAATTATCGATGTTTTATTAGGGTTCAAGAAATCACATTATTTGTTATGAGAGCGCAGTTTCTTGATCAGGTGATACGCCCCGGCCTCATTGATTAAACCGAGTCGTTGATGTGCCCGATCGTGAATTGAAGTAATATCAAGGTTTGTCGAAGATAGGTTAAGAAAGAAGAGATAAAGGCTCAAATTTAGTTCAAAAGAGGTTATGGAATGAATTGAGGTTGATAGGTGAGCGAAAACCAAGTATTCAAGTTGAACCAACACAATATAAGTGTGTTAACCCAGGACTTATAGGAATAATTAGGTAGGTTAAAGGTTGTATGAATGGAAAACGAATAAAATGGAACCTCGACCCGCTATCAAAGATGATAGGAACCTCGGTATAATTTGAACGCCACACTTTGGGTGCAAAGTGATAAGTTCAGAAAAGAAAGACGGGTTGACGCCACAAGGGTTACTTGATAAGTCAGACGAGTCTTTGGAGAACAATGAGAGTTGAAAACAAACTCACAAAGTAATCAGATTTCATATAAGGTTCAAAAGTATATTGTCTAACCCGAAAATGATTACAAAGGAAACTATTTATAGTCTAAGAAGTGCCAACCGAATAGTCACAATAAACAGATTTAAATGAGCTAAATTAATAAGCTTGAATAGCTTATGATCTAAGTTCAGTCTATTGAAAAATTCCTAGACCTTGGAGATGGAAATAGCAGTAGCTTAAATGTTCCAATTCTGCTGATTAATTAAGCTGATTACTTAAGCTTGAAGAGTTCATTGTTTGGGCAGCTCAAAGCCTTAATTCCTTTCAATAAATCTGCCTTGGGAATTCAATTGTTCATCAGCAGCATTAGTGACGTCTTGGGCACACAAAACAGCTTCTAGATGGTGTCCATTCAGCTTAATGAAGCCTCCTTGTGAGCTGAACAGATTGCCCATTTTTAATGAAGTTTTGGGAATCTCCAACAGCCCCATGGTGTGAACAACGAATAGGAGCAACCATGTGTATGTAAACTCATGAAGCTGAATGGCCAAAAATAACAAAAATTTATTCAGCTGCTGGAGAGTCTTCCAAGGTAATTAAAGAGCTGAATTGAGATGCTTTGGAAAGTGAAAGGACGCCCCCAAAAAGTCCTTGCTGTTCATGAAGGAATGCATGAAGGAGAGTAATCAGCAGCAGCCAAATTAAATGCTGTCCATGCCCAAATTCCTGCACCGAATTAAAACAGCCTTTAATTATTGTTTTAAGACAAAATAAATTCATGCAATATGGCCACATAAATTCAGCAGCTTGGTAAGGTGCATCAGCAGCCTCTTCTTTAAATGACGTTCCTTGCATGTAGAACAGCACCTTAAATACATGTCTCCTTTGCCATTAAGTTAGCCGAATTTAATTCCTGCAGACAACAATTAAATTCGGTCAATACATATTAATACCTGCACATTAAGAACATTTAATCATCAGCACCTATAACAATAAAATTCGGCTGGACATAAATTAAAACCTCATTAAATTCGGCAGCCTCCTTTAATACATAATTAACTCATGCATGAAACAAAACAAGTTAATTATCATATTAATTTTGGCTGGACAATAAGAACAGCAATAAATTCGGCATATTAGATAGATGTAATAGCCTAGACATATTTATGCTGCGTATGAAAATAGGACACATTAAAAACACAAAATAAAACATATTTAAAACACCTAATTAAAATGTCCAATTTTATCAAATTTAATACTAACACTTATTTGAGCTGAAATAAATAAATAAACTAACTTATTCAAGTTATTTCAGCAAATGAAATTGTAAGAATTAAAATAAACTCAAATTGAGCAAAACGAGCCCATTGAGCTGGAAACGAGCTAAACAAAGCTCAGCGAGATGGAATTGGGCTAATTCAGCTCGCATGGGTGTGCACGCAATACTTATGGGGCTGGTCCAAAAATATGCCCGGGGCATGGCCGTATCATCAGGTTCATATCTATCTTCCATTTTGTTAGGCAAAAAATTAAAAAATTTAAAAAATCAGGAAAAAATGAGTTGTGAAAAGAAAAGAAAGAATTCAAGAAAAAAATATTTTGAAAAAATTTGAGGTATTTCAATTCCTCTTTTGAGCATCTTCATGTTTCCAGGTGTTGGCTTTCATTATGTTACAAATTGAACTTCAAATCCTTCTTCCTTGCAAGTACCCTTTTAAAGTTTCCGAGCCACAAAAATCAAGCTTGGGAAATCAACATACTTACGACAGCTTTTTGGATGGAATCCATTTCTAGGTTGAGATGTCTTCATGAAATTTGAAGATCTATCTCTTATCTTCGAAACACATTTTAATCACTCAATTTTGAGTTTGGGAGCTCAAGTTATGACTGTCTTAGTGAAGATTGCGCGAGCAGAATTTTTAAATGAGATTATGACGGGAATTTTAATTTTGGGCTTTTAATTCGAGTTTAAATCATATTGGGTTCGGGTTTTGACTTAATTTTTGTTATATATGAGCCCAATATTTTATTAATCAACTCTTATTATTTTATTATTATATTCTATTTTTTTATAATTATTAAGTATTTTAAGTTATTTAGGAGTTTTATATTAACAAGAAAGTTTAGTTTAAAACTTCTTATTGTTTAGATTAAATTAGAGTTCTAGTATACTTAAGAGTTTTATTTAGATTTATTTAGCTAGCCTATATATAGGCCATTGCATTGTACACAATTCATTATTATTCAACTTCTCTTTTGAGTTTATAAATTCTCTTTGAGTTTTCTTTCTTTAAGAATTTCTCTTGAGTTTTTTTAGAAGAGTTTTAAAGATTGTGGGGATCATCTTCAAATTTTTTCCTGCCAAGTTTTCTTTCTTGGAGGGGAAATTAGAGCCGCTTGAACGAGGTTGTGGATTCTTCGTATTTCCAAGGCTTTTTAGGACTTCTACATACCAGGTTCTATCTTTCCATCTATCTTCTTGATTTTCTTCCTTATTGTTCTAATCGTAGATTTATTATCCTATTTTAATTATCTTAGTTATTTACTTTAATTATTTTATCTAACTTGGATTTGATTGCGTTTCAAGTTGTATAAAAAATCAAGTTTCTTTTTGAACGTCTAGAGCCCTAAGTCAAATCCGCTACTTTGACAAACTTTACGATCTGTTTCCACATTCATTTGTCTCATTCTTTATCATTTGGTATCAAATTTGGGCGTTTTAGGTGTTCTTTTTATTTTTATAAACTAATTTCTAGCAAACAACCTCAAAACAATTTTTTTACCCTGACAGTTTTCGGAAAAAAATATTTTTCAATGGGTAAATGATTATCAAAAGATCTAAAATTTTACATACTATTTCTTGGAACTATTTTAGAGTATAAAAAATAGTTCCCACAAAAAAGTTATTGAAAAAGTACACAAAAAAAGAAAAAAAATATTATGTGGGTTGATTTTTGTGCCGAAACTTTCCATGTAAGATCTACATTATTTGATAAGGCTCCAATTTAAATTTCGTGATTTTTCAAAATCAGGAACACCTCAAACAAATTTTGTCAAGTTGCTTCGCAATTTTTCGAGTTTTTAGGTTTCAGCAATTTTCATTGACTCTTAGCTTTAATTTTTCATTTTTTTAATTTTTATTGCTCCTTTAAGCATTCTAACACTTTCTTGTTTCTTGTGTTAGTAGGTTATAAAGCACGTTGCATATTCCTTCCTCCGTGCAACAAAATTCTTTGGTGTCTAGCCGATTTTGGACTCATAGTGCTATTGGGTTTGCTTTGTTAGTTTGATTCTAATTCATTCTGATTGATTGATATAAACACTTTTTAAAAGACTCACAAGATTAATTCTTACCTCATTGAGAATTTGATTTTCATTTCTAAGTGCATAACATTGAGGTTTGCTTAATTTTTCTTTTCTTGAGTGTTGTGTTCTTTTCAGGCTTTTATAATGATTCGCAATACTATGATTGGGAAGTTGAGAAAGGGATCAAGAGGTTAAAAATGCTCAAGATCAGCAATGTGACACTATTCTAGACACGATCAGCAAAAATTTGGAATGTCTACGTACCAAAATTGAGTGTCGAAATTGTAATTGGGAAGATAAGGTTGATCAGCCTCGTCTTCGTGCAAGTAATGTTCGACATGTCTCTCGTGCAAATGATGAGACTTTGGTTAATAATGATAGGCAACATTTTTAGCTAAACCAAAGTTCAACATTCCACCATTTCAAGGGAAGTATAATCCTGAAGCATATTGTGAGTGGGAATAAAAAATTAAACTTATGCTTCGTTACTATAAATGTCGGGAAGAGGAAAAAGTCCAATTGGTGACCCTTGAATTTTCAGATTATGCGTTGAGTTGGTATATTCAACTTGAAATTGATCGTCAAAGAAACTGCAAAAGGGTAATTGAAACATGGGACGAGTTGAAGCAAGTGATGTGAAAGCGTTATGTTCCTTCTCATCACTATAGAGAAGTCTCAACGAGACTTCAATGCCTTTTTCAAGGTAAGGAGATGGAGATGCTTATGCAA
This sequence comes from Gossypium hirsutum, assembly GCF_007990345.1. Classification (NCBI taxonomy): domain Eukaryota; kingdom Viridiplantae; phylum Streptophyta; class Magnoliopsida; order Malvales; family Malvaceae; genus Gossypium; species Gossypium hirsutum. The sequence continues at coordinate 36,708,688 of NC_053442.1, read as the reverse complement.
AGAGCAAATATACAAGAGGATGAAGAAAATACCATGGTGCGATTTGTAGATGGCTTGAACGTTTTGATAGCCAATGCTCTTAATCTTCAAACCTATATTGATCTTGAGGAGATGGTACACAAGGCAATTGAGATTGAGAAACAATTTTAGCAACATCAATCTTGTCCTTGGCCATCACACTATTATCGAGGAACAAGTTCTAATTCTATTTTCAAGAATTTAAAACCTTCTTATGCTATTAATAAGTTGTTGCCAAAACATGCTGAGACTAAACCTTTTGAGTGGAAAAGTGAGGCTCCTACAAAACCTTCTATATTTTTCAAGCAGCTCATTTCTACTAATTTTTCACCAAAACAACAAAGAGCTCGTGACATTGAATGTTTTACGTATAAAAGGCATGGACACTATAGCCATGATTGTGCCAATACGAGACTTTTGTTGATCAAAGAAGATGGCAAACTTTATGAACCAGAAAAAAATGATAATGTGAATTTTTTCCTTGAATCTATAGAGTTAGATGAAATAGAAACATTATGTTCTCCTACTGAGATATATTGTACTAAATTGAATATTCATAATACTTGTGAGGGGGATATGGGAAGTGAGGAAGAATCATGTGAAAAGACAAAGAGAAAAGAGACCTTGAGTGATAAAAGTCTACTTGATGGTCCAAATTTGGTGAGTGAAAATCCATATGAGTTAAAATTAGAGAGTTCTTAAGTGGAAAAAGAAAATAAAAAGAAAGAAAATACTCATACAAAAGTGAGGAGTGATTTTGTTTTAACTAACCCTAACTCAAATTTGTTTAGTGGTGTTTCTTCATTACAGGACTTCAAGGATCCATTGACGGACATTCAATTATACTACTCTACCATCAATAGACAATTTTACTTGTGGGAAAAAGGTAAGTTGAATATTGACAATTCTCCACAAGTGTTACAAGGTAAAGAATGCAAGGGAACATTAGAAATTAATTTAAGAGGGCATACCTTGAATGTTTTGATAAGTATGGTACTGATTTCATTTGTCAAATATTTTCTTACAACATGTTTTCTCGTTGGTCAAATTTCATTAAACCTTGGTTTGAAAGTTCAACGAATTTTATGGGTTTATCTACCTTTGTAAAGGTTAAAAATAGTAATTTTGTTGCATCAAATAGGTTTTCCAAAGCATTTTATATATTTCCTCTTGCAACAAAATTTTGTATCTTGACCTTTAACGATGAATTTTTACATAATAATATTATTTTTTTTATTTTTATAATTATGTGAAATTATTGACTTACCGTTAGAAATTCTTATGGATGACCATGCATATTCAAAAAAAGTTACAGATTATTTTTTACTTGAACATTCATGTCTATAATGTTTCTTTGTTTAGTGTTGATGGTTTGTTTTTGAAGGAAAGATACTTGATCCATGCTGATTTGGGAGATCAAAATCATATCTTTGATCCTGGAAATAGTTTTGGTGCACAAAAGAAGGCTTAGGTAAGTATTTGTTTCATTTTATTGTCATTTATTCTAATCACTTCTCTTTTTGTACAGCTAAAGATTCGGGGATGAATCTTCTTTAGGAAGGGCGGAATGATGTGAGTCTCAAGGCCCAATTTCAAACCCATGAATGTGATGGGCTCACACTACCTCAAGGCCCAACAATAATGTCAAAGGCTAAGCAAATCAAATTAGGATTCTATCAGAGACAAGATTAGAGGATGAATCTTTTCGAGAAAAAGGGGAATGATACATGCAAGGATGGGGAGAAAATTATTAAATTCTAATCATCAAAGCTGTCAATTTTCAAGCTTGGAAAATCAACATACTTGCAATGGATTTTTGGATGGGATCCTGGCATTTCTAGGTTGAGATGTCTTCATGGCATTTCAAGATATATCTCTTAGCTTCAAAACACATTTTGAATCATTCAATTTTGAGTTTGGGAGCTCAAGTTATAACCGTCTTAGTGAAGATTTTACGAGCAGAATTTCTGAACAGGATTATGACGGGAATTATGAATTTTGAGCTTTTAATTCGAGTTTAAATCATATTGGGTTAGGGTTTTAGACTTAATTTTTATTATATATTAGCCCAATATTTTATTTATCAACTCTTATTAATTTATTATTATTTTATTCCGAATTTTTTTATAATTATTAAGTATTTTAAGTTATTTAGGAGTTTTATATTAACAAGAAAGATTAGTTTAAAACTATTTCTTGTTTAGATTAAATTAGAGTTCTAGTATACTTAAGAGTTTTATTTAGCTAACCTATATATAGGCCTTTGCATTGTAAACAATTCATACAATTCATTATTATTCAACTTCTCTTTTGAGTTTATAAAATCTCGTTGAGTTTTCTTTTTTTAAGAATTTCTCGTGAGTTTCTTTTAGAAGAGTTTTAATAATATTTTTAGATTGTGGGGATCATCTTCAAACATTTTCTTGCTAAGTTTTCTTTCCTGGAGGAGAAATTAGAGCCACTTGAAGGGGGCTGTGGATTCCTCGTGTTTCTATCTTTGCATCTATTTTCTTTATTTTCTTCCTTATTGTTCTAATCGTAGATTTATTATTCTATTTTAATTATCTTAGTTATTTATTTTAATTGTTTTATCTAACTTGAATTTGATTGCGTTTCAGGTTGTATAAAAAATACAAGTTTCTTTTTGAACATCTAGAGCCCTAAGTCAAATCTGCGACTTTGATAAAATTTATGATCTGCTTTCGCATTCATCCGTCTTATTCTTTATCACTGGGCAGTTTGGAATGGATGCTCCGGGTTCTAAATCAATTTGGTTCTCAATTCCTCGTAAAGGTGGTAAACCTTTAGGGGCCTCATTGAAAACATCCACATAATCCTTGCAAAAGAGATTTAAACACAATAGGCAAAGATTTGTTAAGGTCAGCTAAAGATGAATAATTTTGCCTAAACCTCACAAGGATACATTGTTAGTTATTTACCAAGGCTCTCTGCACATCTTTTACACTTGCAAATAAACTTTTCACTCTATTTGTACCACTAGAGGATTCACTCACCATATCGCACCATACCTCATCTTCATAATTTCCAAGTTTAAATGTAATCAAGGACTGTTTTGTAACTCGTACTTTGGAACATTCATTAAGCCATTGAAGGTGGTATGGCTTAGGGTGTTTTGAGCAAGGTAATTTCAAAGAGTCCACAATAACTACTGACAACATTATCACAACTCCCACTATCCACGATAAGTGAACATAGTTTACCTTTAATGAAACACCGAGAATGGAATATATTAGTCCATTAACTGTCAAGATCATCCCTCATTTGGATGTTGAGGGTGCAATGCACTACTAGGTAATGGGATTTAGAAAAATCCTCCTCCTCATTTGGTGGTTCTACGACCTCTTCATTCATATAATTGGCATTGATCATATTTTCTATAAATTCGATCATATCCAGATTGCTCGAATCAGAAATATATTCACCATTTTCTTTAATAAGGAGAAGTCTCATGTTAGGGCAATCTCTACTATAGTGCCCATGTCCTTTACATTTGAAGCACTCTATCTCATGAGTTTTTTTGGTGTTTGAACCACCTGAACTGGGCTTCTTAGAAGGTGTTTGCATTTTCATAGGGGCCCCACTCTTCCAATCTGATTTCTTAGTATCACCACTTGAAGAGAACTTGTTAGCATTAAAAGATAGTTTTGAATCTCTTACCTTTGTAATATTGTGAAGTAGAGAACGAATGAGGAACTTGTTCCTTCAATTATTGTTCAATCTCAATAGCTTTGTGAACTTCCTCCTCTAGATCTATGTAAGTCTATAACCGTAAAGTGTTGGTTATTTGATACGAGTCACAAAGGCCCAATTCAAGCTCAAGGACGTGATGGGCTCAAATTACCACAAGGCCCAATAACGATGTCAAAGGCCAGACAAATGCGTTCAAAACTAAATGGAACCATTCAAGAATTTATTAGCAAGGCCTTAGATTCGTACACGAAGGAAAAAGAAAATCAATATTCACTTTCTTGTTTTCAAGAAAATCAAGAAACCGAATCTTGGTCCAATTTTGTTGTTTTGAGCGATTTCAAGAATGAAGAAAATCAAGATTTCAAATCTTGGAAATCTTGGTCCAAGAAATCGAATCTTGCAGTTAAGGTACGTTGGATCTCAGTTACGAGCATCAACGAACCAATTTCGGGAGAGAACGGATTACAAGCCCAAATGCTTGAAGAAACGGCCCAATAAGATGTTCCAAGCCCAATCAAGAAATTTAAATTAGACTTAGTTGAAAATCAGGCCAAATTGTCAAAGTGACCCAATTTGTTAAGTTTTAATTCTTTAAATACTTTGTTTTAATTTTTAGACTTTATGAAATAAATTTCTATGTAAAAATTCAGTCCAAGAGGCCCATTTAAAGTCCTTGGCCGAATTTCCCCTTAAAAGTCAAAAAACAATTAGTTTTTTTTTTAGTTTTCCTATTAGGACTAGGAAAATAGTTAGAAGGCCTATATGTATGGCTTGACCAGCCACCCTTATACACATTATACTTGAAGAATACATTGAAATCAGATTTGTTTTGTTGAGTGAAAATTCTCTTTGAGTTCTCCAAGAATTTTCTCTTGAGTTTTCTTTAGAAGGAGTTTTAACAATCTTTTTGATTGTGGGTGCTATCTTCAGCCTTCTTCTTGCCATTGTTCTTCATTGGAGGGGAGATTAGAGCCATTTGAAGGGAGTTGTGAAATCTTTCTCGATTTCAAGGCTTCTTAGGACTTTATCTTTATTGTTCTTGTTGTTCAATCTTTTTAATTTTCTGCTTGTGTCGATTTCATTATCTAACTTGTTTAAATTCTCTTGTTGCGTCTCCAGCCCGTTCAACCTTCAAGAATCTGTTCGGCATCAACCTTGGACAACAAGAAACATTTTGATTTCACAAAACCCTTCTTTATTGTCATCCAAACCCTAGATCTAATTGATTTCGTGATCTGCTGAGTTTTTTTGAAATTAACTTGCTGTTTTGTGTTGTTCTTTTCAGATTTGGCTGTTTGGAACCTATCTTGAATTCAATTCTATGTTCTTGGCTTCCAAGATTAGCTATTGCTAAGTGTTTTTAATTCTTGGCTGATCTTTTATTGATTTGGGTATTTTCGTTTCAGATCCAAGCGTTTAGAGCTTTCGTAGGATTTTTCCCGTGACTTGACAACTCGATCTTGGTCTGCGCGTGACCCTCTATCATTTGGTATCAAATTTTGGGCGTCTTGGGTGTTCTTGGGGGATTTCTAAACTGATCTCCTTTTAAAAACATTAAACAACAGTTTTTACGCAGAAAAATTTTTGGAAAAAAATTTATTTGAGTGGGTAAACATTTTCCGATTGGTCTGAAATTTTACATGCATATTTTTGGCACTATGATAGAATATTAAAAAATATTTCTCACAAAAAATTCAGTAGAAAAAGTCAAAAAAATTGAAAAATACGAAATCAAGTAAAAATTAAAAAAAATATTCAGCAGGTTGATTTTAGTGTCAAAGCTTTCCAGATCAAATATACAACATTTAAGGACATTCCAGTTTAAATTTTGTGAGTTTTGGAGATCAGGAACACCTCAAACAAAGTTGTCAAGTTACTCTGCAGTTTTTTCGGGTTTTCGGGTATCAGCAATTTTTATTGATTTTTAGCTGTAGGCTTTCAATTGTTTTGCTTTTATTCTTCCTTTACAATATCTAACACCTTCTTGTTTCTTGTGTTAGTAGGATTAAAAAGTGTGCACAATTCTTCCTCGGTATGACACAAATCAGTTGGTGTCTCGTCACTTTTTGGACTCATAGTGCAATTAGGATTCCTTGGTAGTTATAGTTTATACACTTCCCAAATTGATTGATATAGACTCTACTAAAGAACTCACAAGACTGGATTCTACCTCTTTGAGAATTTGATTTTCCTTTTGAGTGTTTAACGGTGAGGTTTGTTAATTTTTTTGAGTGTTGAGTGTTTGTTTTGCAGGTTTTAAAATAAGATGTCTAGAATTGGTTAAGACGATGATGAGAATAGTGACCATAATGAGGTCCTTGTAGTCTGCCGCACCCTTAACATCCAAATGAGAGATGATGTTGATAATCAAAGGACCAATATTTTCCATCCTAGGTGTTTTATAAAAGGTAACTTATGTTCACTTATTATTGATTGTGGGAGTTGTTCGAATGTAGTGAGCAGTTATTTGGTGGATTCTTTAAAGTTACCTTGTACCGAGCACCCTAAGCCGTATCACCTTCAGTGGCTTAATGAATGCTCGAAAGTTAAAGTTACAAAATAGGCCTTGATCGCTTTTAAGCTCAGGAATTACGAGGATAAGGTATGGTGTGATGTGGTCCCAATGCATGCGACACACTTCCTCCTTGGACGACCTTGGCAATTTGATCGTGATGTTACACACCAAGGCAAGCTTAATAGATACTCTCTTGTGTTTAAAGGCCGAAAATTCACTTTTTCTCCTTTAAATCCCAATGATGTATATAAAGATCAATTAAAAATGATGAAATTTTGTGAGGGGGTGAAGGAGAAAGGATAAATAAAAAAGACAGAGAGAAAAGAGGTTAGTAGTGAAAAAGTCAAAATTTAAATAGCCCAAAGGTGAGTGAATCTGCAAGTGGTAAAACTAGAGGAAAAAAATTAATTACAACAAAAAAAGATGTGTGGAGAGCCCTACTCAATAAACAGCCTTGTATCCTTGTGAGGTTTAGGCAAAACTATTTATCTCTATCTAACATTAATGAAAATTTGCCTAGTGTGTTTCAATGTCTTTTGCAGGATTATGAGGATATTTTTAGTGAGGCCCCCAAAGGTTTACCACCTTTACGTGGGATAGAACACATCCATTGGCCACATATGAAGAAGGATGTCGAAAAGGTTCTCGAAAGACCAAAAGATAACTTTCAACTTCAATACCTTTCCGATGAAAGACGCTTTCGTACGATCAACATAGGCAAAGATGAAATCACACTACATGAGCCCGAAGGTAAGCCATGTAAGGAAATTTTAGCAACCGAGTCCCGTGCAGATTTGAAAATTATTGATAAAACTTTTGGTGACTTAGTTCTTAAAATATCCCCTCATTTTGATCCAATTAATTGTTATTCTTCGATTGTGGTTGATAAAGTCATTACGAAAGGAAGCGTGAGTTGTTATTCTCTTGATTTGCCTTATGTAAAATCTGTGAATTTGTGCAAATCTGTTTTGGTGAATAAAAAAGTTTTGAATGTATGTTGGTATGTATGCGAAAATCCTCATGGTTTAACTTGATTGGTTTAATGAAATCTTTGTTACACTTCGGCATGACTAATCAAAATCAAGTTTTTAAACCCGAAATCTGTCTTGGTATATTTTGTTGGAAAATCAAGCATCATCTATTGTGTGCAAATACTTTCTATTGTTTTGATACTTGGTTTTTGAATAAGGTAACGAAATTTTCCAAATTTGTTTTCAATTTATATTTGTGCCTTAAACAGTTTCTGTGGTTATACATGAAGTTTGAGTTCCATTTGATAAAGGTTAACTCAACAACGGAGCTTCGACTACACTATGCCCCCGATGAGCGAAGGTTTGTATTAAATGGAAAAGGCAAAATCGACCCTTATTCTTCTGCTTATAAATGTAAGATGCTTGAAACTTTTGAAACACCTTTGTACTCCTCAGATATTGACAAAGATCGAGTTGATGATTTAATTTTTGTAAAACACTTAGATCGAAACGTGCTTGACTGTCCTATTTTATTTATTGATGATCTATCTGTTTTGATGGTTGATAAAAAGATTATTGTTTTTGATAATTTTTATGACGCATGTGTGAGTGAATCTATAGTCCATCGATTAATGCATGGTATGATTGTGCAACTCTGTGAACCGTGTGAACCTTTTCAAATACCTACTTGTGACGATTACGTTTACCATTTGATTTATTACTCACGATTTATTCATGGTTTGTAGAAACAATTTGAGATGGTTGAATGCCTTAAAACATGTCCATCTTTGTTTTGAATTTTTGACGAGGCATTGGCGAGTAAATTAGCTTATTTGCATGGTTATCTGAATCTGTCCATTCGCATGCGTTATACTTGTTTTGTTATGCTTATGATTGGACTACAAGTTTGTTTGCGTTGCTATTTACTAACTCATGGCTATTCTTTTCGGTGGACTCAATTGCCATTAGTCCCGTTCGATCGAGGAGAGTCAAGTCTATTTGATTTTTCAAATTCGAGGACGAATCTTTTTGAGGAAGGGGGAATGATACGAGTCACAAAGGCCCAATTCAAGCTCAAGGACGTGATGGGCTCAAATTACCACAAGGCCCAATAACGAGATCAAAGGCCAAACAAATGTGTTCAAAACTAAATGGAACCATTCAAGAATTTATTAGCAAGGCCTTAGATGCGTACACGAAGGAAAAAGAAAAACAGGATTCACTTTCTTGTTTTTAAGAAAATCAAGAAACCGAATCTTGGTCCAATTTTGCTGTTTTGAGCGATTTCAAGAATCAAGAAAATCAAGATCTCAAATCTTGGAAATCTTGGTCCAAGAAATCGAATCTTGCAGCTAAGGCACATTGGATCTCAGTTACGAGCATCAACGAACCAATTTTGGGAGAGAACGGATTACAAGCCCAAATGCTTGAAGAAACGGCCCAATAAGATGTTCTAGGCCCAATAAGATGTTCTAGGCCACATTGTCAAAGTGTCTCAATTTGTTAAGTTTTAATTCTTTAAATACTTTGTTTTAATTTTTAGACTTTATGAATAAATTTCTATGTAAAAATTCAGTCCAAGAGGCCCATTTAAAGTCCTTCGCCGAATTTCCCCTTGAAAGTAAAAAAAAAATTAGGTTTTTTTTTAGTTTTCCTATTAGGACTAGGAAAATAGTTAGAAGGCCTATATGTATGGCTTGACCAGCCATCCTTATACACATTATACTTGAAGAATACATTGAAATCAGATTTGTTTTGTTGAGTGAAAATTCTCTTTGAGTTCTCCAAGAATTTTCTCTTGAGTTTTCTTTAGGAGGAGTTTTAACAATCTTTTTTATTGTGGGAGCCACCTTCAGCCTTCTTCTTGCCATTGTTCTTCATTGGAGGGGAGATTAGAGCCGTTTGAAGGGAGTTGTGAAATCTTTCTCGATTTCAAGGCTTCTTAGGACTTTATCTTTATTGTTCTTGCTGTTCAATCTTTTTAATTTTCTGCTTGTGTCGATTTCATTATCTAACTTGTTTAAACTCTCTTGTTGCGTCTCCAGCCCGTTCAACCTTCAAGAATTTGTTCGGCATCAACCTTGGACAACAAGAAATGTTTTGATTTCACAAAACCCCTCTTTATTGTCGTCCAAACCCTAGATCTAATTGATTTCGTGATCTGCTGAGTTTTTTTGAAATTAACTTGCTGTTTTGTGTTCTTCTTTTCAGATTCGGCTGTCTGGAACCTATCTTGAATTCAATTTCATGTTCTTGGCTTCCAAGATTAGCTATTCCTAAGTGTTTTTAATTCTTGGCTGATCTTTTATTGATTTGGGTATTTTTGTTTCAGATCTAATTGATTCTAAGCCAAATTTTCTATTTTCGTTTCTGATCCAAGCGTTTAGAGCTTTTGTAGGATTTTTCCCGTGACTTGACAACTCGATCTTGGTCCATGCACAACTCTCTATCTTTATTGGTTTATTCAAGCCATCAATAAAATGTATAAAGTGGTCTCAGCATCCTCTTCCACTGATACGTAGCTCAGTCCAATTCAATGGCCATAATAGAGATGGGCCTTTCCAAGTACTCAAGTGGATTAATAACAACTCGTATCAAATAGATCTGTTCGGTGAGTACAATATAAGTTCTACTTTTAATATTGTTGATTTATCTCCCTTTGATGTTTCATAGTCAAGGATGGATCTTTTTGAGGAAGAGGGAAATGATCTGAGTCTGAAGGCCCAAAATAAGGCTCATCAATGTGATAGGCTCAAATTTCCTCATGGCCCAATAACGAGGTTTAAAGATAAGCAAATCTAAGCAAGATTGAATCTAACCATCCAATACTTCGTTACCAAGGCCCTAGATGTGCACACAATCAAAAAAGAAAATCAAGAAACCAAATCTTGGTCCAATTTTGATGTTTTAGATAATTTCAAGAATAAAGAAAATCAAGATTTCAAATCTTGGAAATCTTGGCCCAAGAAACTGGATCTTGCAACCAAGGCACATTAGATTTCATGTACGAGCTTGAATGAGCTAATTTCAAGAGAAAATGGATCACAAGACCAAGTTCTTGAAAAAGAATGGCCCACTAAGATGTCTACAACCCATCCTGAAGTTTGGAAAGTAATTTAATTGAATATCAAGCCAATTTATCAAAGTGGCCCAAATTGTAAAATATTTAACCTATAGGTCCAATTTTATTTTAATAGGCGGATCATCATGTAAGAATTCAGCCCAAGGAGCCCATTTAGTTCATTTGGTTGAATTCCCATTAAAATTCCACACTTAGAATTATTATTATTTTTTATTTGATGAGTTGTCATGTTAGTTATTCTATTAGGGTTAGGAAAACTTATTTTGGGGGTCTATAAGTAGCATGAACGTTCGCCCTTATACACACACAATTGATTTATGTTTTTTTGAGTTAATAATAATTCTCTTTGAGTTTTCTTCAAGAATTACTCTTGAGTTTCTTTTAGAAGGTGTTTTAACAAATTTTCAGGTTGCGAGAATCATCTTCAAGCTTTTTCTTGCCAAGATCTCTTTCTTGGAGGGGGAATTAGAGCCATTAAAAGAAGTTTTGGATTCTTAGTATTTCTAAGGCTTCTTAGGATGTCATATTCTCTTTTCTATCATTAATTTATTATTTCTTGCTTATTTAAGTTAGTTATTACTATTTTGTCTTGCTGGTTTTATAGATTTTCATTTTAGGTTAAAGTTGCTTCAAGAAAGATGTTTGCTTTTGTATTTAAAATCACTTCTAACAAATCTGTTTGTGTTTTGTTTTTCTAGATCTGGTTGGGGCATTTTCTTGAGGCCCAAGGACAGTTTCTTTCCATCCAAGAAACCTTAATTCAATCTTTTTTATACTCTTTACCAGTCAGTTCATCTTTCTTTTGTTTTAATTTCGTTTGACTCTCCTTTGTGACAACTAATCTATTTTCGTTGTTTCTCGTTTCAGTTTACATTCATCTAGAGATCTAGGATAAATCCATGACTTTGACAAACTTTACGATCCGCTTTCGCATTCATTCACATCATTCCTTATCATTTGGAAACACCACTAAACATATTTTAAGCTAGGGTAAGTTAAAACATAATCATTCCTCACTTTTGTATCGGTATTTTCTTTCTTTTCATATTGTTTTTCCTAATGAGAACTCTCCAATTTTAGCTCATATGAATTTTCATTCACCAAATTTGGACCATCAAATAGACTTTTATCACTCAATGTCTCCTTTTTTTTATCTTTTCACATGATTTTTCCTCACTTCCCATATCCCCCTCACAAGTATTATGAATATTCAATTCAGTACAATACGTCTCAGCAAGAGAACATGACATTTCTATTTATCTAACTCCATAGATTCGAGAAAAAAATTCTCACTATCATTTTTTTCGGTTCACAAAGTTCATCATCACATATATCTTTTCCACTAAAGTAAGAATCAACAAAAGGTACAAATTCATACTTACTTTTTTCTCTTGTTGGAAATTTAATTACACATTGAAAACCCTTATGATCTTTTGAACTACACCAATAACATTACACAAAAGGTGATAGCTCAATCTTATTCTCTCTATTTAGATATTTAATTGGACATTGGAAACCCTCATGATCTTTTGAACTACACCAATAACATTTCACAATAGGTGAGAGATCAATCGTACTCCTCTTTTCGTTTGACCATCTCCCATTGTCTAATAGTTCCTCTATTTGCCTTTAGAGTGGAAAAAGCCTAATTAAGAGTGAAACACGAGCGTGACTAATACAACAAAAATCAAGTGCAAACACGTGAGGGAGTGAATTGTGAGGTCCAAATTTTCACTAACTATTTTGTTTTATAATTATAATGGCACAAGAAATCTTCGCGATGAGAAGGGCGTTAAGTACACAAGTTAAAAATGACGATTGGCACCGTAAAAGCATATTCTAAACAAGGTTTCTTATACGTTGATATGGAATGATACGGTTGAATTCAGAAGTAGATTGTAAAGTTTGTCAAAGTTGTGGATTTAACCTAGATCTCTAGACGAATGTAAACTGAAATAAGAAACAATGAAAACAAATTAGTTATCACAAAAGAGAGTCAAACGAAATTAAAATAAAAGAAAGATGAACCGACTGGTAAAGATTCCAATAGAGAATGAATTAGGGTTTCTTGGATGGAAAAGAACTCGTCCTTGGACCTCAAGAAAATGCCCCAACCAGAGCTAGAAAAACAAAACACAAAATAGATTTGTTAGAAGTGATTTTAAAGATAAAAGCAAACTGTTTTGTGCAAGAATGTTTGAAACAACAAGAAAATATTAAAACTTCTAATTTTGATGTGTTTCTTGTTGGAACAGGATAGGAGAACATCTATCTTGAAGTAATTTTAACCTAAAACGAAAATAAAAAAACCAGTAAACCAAAACAGCAAGAACAAAATTAAAATAAACAAGAAATGATAAAAAATTAAGGATAGAAAAGAGAAGATGACTCCCTAAGAAGACTTGGAAACATTAAGAATTCACAACTCCTTTCCATGGCTCTAATTCCCCATCCAAGAAAGAGATCTTGACAATAAAAAGCTTGAAGATGATTCCTACAACCTAAAAGACTGTTAAAACAACTTCTAAAAGAAACTCAGGAGCAATTCTTGAAGAAAAACTCAAAGAGAATTATTATTAACCCAAAAGAAAAAAGAAATCAAATTGTATGTGTATAAGGGTGGATGGCCATGCTATTTATAAGCCCCCATAATAAGTTTTCCTAACCCTAATAGACTAACTAACATAACAACTCATCAAATAAAAATAAAAACAAAAACAAAATAATTCAAAGTGTGGACTTTTAATGGTAATTAGTCCAAAGGAATTAAATGGCCTCATTGGGCTGAATTTTTACATGATGATCCACCTATTAAAATAAAATTAGACCTAAAGTTTAAATATTTTACAATTTGGGCCACTTTGATAATTTGGCCTGATATTTAATTAAATTACTTTCCAAACTTCAGGATGGGCTTGTAGACATCTTAATGAACCATTTGGCTGCAAGATTTGATTTCTTGGACCAAGATTTGAAATCTTGATTTTCTTGATTCTTGAAATTGTCTGAAACAACAAAATTGGACCAAGATTCAGTTTCTTGATTTGTAGCTTGCTTATCAATGGTGGGAGTTGCACAAACGTGGCAAGCACAACTCTTGTGGAGAAATTAAAATCGTTGGCTGTGAATTATCCGAAGCCCTTACAAGTTGCAATGGCTAAACGAATGTGGAGAAATCAAGGTTAACCAACAAGTTTTGGTAACATTCTCCATTGGAAAAATACCAAGATGAAATTTTGTGTGATGTTGTACCTATGCAAGCCTTCCCTATCCTTCTTGGGAGTCCATGGCAATTCGATCGATGAGTTCAATATAATGGCCATGATAATTAAAACACTTTCGAGTGTCAAAATAATAAGATCACCTTGACATCATTGACTCGGGAATAAATTTGTGAAGATCGAGAGAAGTTAAAAGTGAAAATAAGAGAATCTAAGAGACAAGAGAAAGAAATTGAAAAAGAAAGAAAAAGTGAGTGTGAACAAGAAAAAGAGATTGAAAAAGAAAAAGAGTGTGAGAGAAAAGAAATAGAGATTGGGGATGAAAAAGAATTTGAAATTTAAAAAGAAGTTGAGAAAAAAAGTGAGAACAAAGAAAGAAATGAAAGTGTGAGTGATGAGAGTTTGTTGGTGGAAGAAGAAAATAACAATATCCAAGCAAGAGTGAGGAGTGATTTCATACTAACCAAACATAAATCAAAATTGCTTTGTGATGTTTCTTTATTTCAGGTTACTAAAAATCCAGCAATAGATTGTTTTCAACTTCATTACTTTCCCAACGTGATAAAGAATAAGGTAGATGAATGCGAAAGTAGATCGTAAAGTTTGTTCAAGTCGTGGATTTGACTTAGGGCTCTAGATGTTGTGAAAAAAACTTGGATTTTGGCCACAACCGAAACAATCAAACCTAAGTCGGATTAGACAGTTAAAACAAATAACTAAAACAATTAAAATAGAATAATAAATTTATTATTAGAACAATAAGGAAGAAAATAAAGAAAATAAATGGAAAGATAGAATGTAAAATAGATTGAAAGATAGAATGTGGTATATAAAAGTCTTAAGAAGCCTTAGAAACATAAAGAATCCACGACCCCCTTCAAGTGGCTCTGATTTCCCCTCCAAGAAAAAAATTTGCCAACAAAAATTTTGAAGATGATCCCCACAATTTGAAAAGATTGTTAAAACTCTTCTAAAAGAAACTCAAGAGAAATTCTTGAAAAGAAAACCCAAAGAGAATTTATTAAATCAAAATGGAAGTTGAATAATAACAACAAAATGAAAAAAAAACACTTACCTAAGCTTTCTTGTGCACCAAAACTATCTCCAGGAATAAATAAATGATTATGATCTCCCAAATCAGCATGGATCAAGTATCTCTCATTCAAAGACAAATCATCAACACTGAACAAAGAAATATTAGGCACACGAGTATTCAAGTAAAAAATAACTTGTAACTTTCTTTGAATATACATGGTTATCCATAAAAATTTCCAACGAGAAGTCAAGAATTTCACATAATTATAAAAATCAAGAAGGTTAAGATTATGTAAAAATCCATCATTAAAGGTCAAGATAGAAAATTTTGTTGCAAGAGAAAATATATAAAATGCTTTAATAAACCTATCTAGTGCAACAAAATTACTATTTTTAACCTTTCCAAATCTAGATAAACCTATAAAATCAATTGAACTTTCAAACCAAGGTTTAACGAAATTTGACCAACAAGAAAGCATGTTGTAAGGAAAAACAAAATCAACAGCATACTTGTCAAAAACATTCAAGGTATGCCTTCTGAAATCAACTTATAATGTTTCCTTACATTTCTTACCTTGTAGCACTTGTGGGGAATTATCAATAGTCAACTTACCTCTTTCCCACAAGTAAAATCGTCTATCGATGGTAAAGCAATATAATTGGAAGTCCGTCAATGGATCCTTGAAATCCTGTAATAAAGAAACACCACTAAACAAATTTGAGTTAGGGTTAGTTAAAACATAATCATTCCTCACTTTTGTATGAATATTTTCTTGCTTTTCATTTTCTTTTTCCACTTGAGAACTCTCCAATTTTACCTCATATGGATTTTCATTCACCAAATTTTGACAATCAACTAGACTTTTATCACTCAAGGTCTCTTTTCTCTCAGTCTTTTCACATGATTCTTCCTCACTTCCCATATCCCCCTCACAAATATTATGAATATTCAATTTAGTGCAATACATCTCAGTGGGAGAACATGACATTTCTATCTCATCTAACTCCATATATTTGAGGAAAAATTTCTCATTATCATCTATTTGATCAACAAAAGTCTCGCGTTAGCACAATCACGACTATAGTGCCCATGCCCTTTGCACTTAAAACATTCAATTTCACAAGGTCTTTGTTGTTTTGGTGAAGAATTAGTAAAAGCAGGTTGCTTAAAAGATGTAGAAGAATGTTTTTTGGGAGCCCCACTTTTTCACTCAAAAGGTTTAATCTCATCATGTTTGATACTTGCATGGGAATGTCTGATGTGATTTCGAATGGGCCAAATATCAAGTTGTCCATGTCTATACCATTTGGGCCAAAAGATTAGGAGAATTCAAGAGAGAATCCAATTGAAATTCCTATTGGACCTATGACTCAATCTGGATCCAAGAAGCTTAAAGAGGGGATGATGGGCCTGATTCAGCAAGTTTGAGCTGAATATGAGAATTCCAACTCTTATTGGACCCAAGATAACGTCCCAAGTCCATGCAATGTTTTGCATGTGGCTATTTGTTTAGTTTAATTAATTCTACAGCTTTTAATTATGTCTTGTTTATTATATGCATATTTAATTAACGTATTGCATTATATATCTGCATCTTTTAAGACTTGCATTAAGTGTTCTGCATATTAATTAAGTTATGCATTAAAGTATCTCATATGTTAATAAAGTATGGGTTTGAGTTGCATGTTCATTAATAAATTCGTGTGTATGAGTGTTCAATATGCTAATTTTTATGTGTGTCTTTAGTAATTTTTTAATGCTTAATTATCTAACTTGTAGGTGACTATTCATAGGACTAACGGCTCTTCAAGTTTGGACAGTTTTCAAGCCTTCAAAGCTCATTATGGTGGCAGTTCAAATGGATCAAGGAAAACTCTTCAAATCTGATCAGTTTTGGAGCCTTCAGAACTTATTATGATGACAATTTAAGAGGTCTTTACACAAGTCTTTTGACATTTAATTTTAAGGAGATAAAGGGACACCAAACAACACATTAAGGAACATTAAATCATCAACAAGTGAAAGAGACATGCCTTTTCATACACACGAATCAAGTGAAAAGACATGACTCATTGGCTGCCCAACATGAGTTAAACAAAATTTAAATGATTGTATTAATAGCTAGCTAAATGTCAAATTTGAAAGGTCTTTATAGGAATTTGAATAGTCATATTATTGCCTATAAATAACCTGTAAAAACACATTGTTGGCTAATGAACATTTTTATAATTTGTGAGTATTCTATCTCTTTGTTCTTGAAAGAACTTAGCTGGACTTATCAAGGTTTCCCTTGTGGCATCAAACCCTATATTGTTGGTTCCTATTTTGCTAAATAGAGGGTCATAATTTTTTTGTACAAACTTGTTTCTATTTCACTTTATAGAAATCAGGTCATAATCTTTCATGTCGTTGGTTCCTTTCTAAGGCTTCCTTTGGATGCAACTGGATCTCAGTACGTTGGCTTTTTTAGGCTAAAAAAATTACAACTGAAATGTTAGTAAACGTAAGGCTATTTGGAAAGCATTCTTCAGTTCGTTGAAAATGCATTTCACCTCACCAGAGGCTTCATTCCAGACTGGAGCCTTTTGTTTCAGTAAAAATTTAGCAACTTCAATTGCTTTTTCTTTTCCTCTTTTACCCATATATTCTTCAGTTGCATTCTTCAGGCTTTTCTGATGTTTGGTTACCCTTCTTCTCCCCTTTCCCCTTCCCATTCCCCTTGGGTTGCAAATCAGTTTGGTCAAGGACCTCTTCCAGTTCCTCCTTCATCCAGGTAAGGCTCATTCTCCTTCTTCCATTCTTCATTCCTTTTTCTTTTTCCGTTCTTCATCTTCTCTTCTCAGCATATTCTGTCTTCAGCTATAAATAAAGAAGCACGCAATTTACCAAATTCGTCAATGAAGACAAAGTCTAATTCATCGAAAGAAATAATGGCAGAGCCTTACATTGAGCAAGTAGAGTATCTCGACCTTCTCACTAAAATCGATAAAAAATCGGCGTTTCCAAGCCCAGGCACATCCCTTCATTCTTGTCCATTTCTGGATTATCTTTTTTTTATCTTTCAACACAAATGATTACTTTACAACTGGCTCTTTTATTTATTTTCTATACTGTCTGTTGCTTACTCTTAGCAGAAAACATGTTTTTGCAGTTATCAAATTGGAAAATTATAGGACAATTTAATTTAAGCTATACTTGTTATTTGCAGCTTCTGTAAATTGGGTTTGATAGAACCTTTGAGATTAGTTAAGTTGGTTCCTTGAAAATCATAGTAATAGCTTCATTTGTTAATTTGGTTTGTAATTTATTTCAATGAACCCCTAATTTTTTTGGTACTCAATCTGGATTATAGAACTAAAAGTTTTCAAGTGTGTGTGTGAGTTGGGGGGGAGGCTGCTTATGGTCCTTGAAATTGGAACTGGGAATGGAAACCTTGCAAGCTAAAGCTAGGGAGGCATACATTTGATATAAAATATTTCATTTTGAGTATTATTGTGTGTTAGAGGTTGCTTATGATTTCTGTACTAGCATTTCCCTATAATGGTAGTTTCTTGATATGTAACTCATTGTGATCTCTTTGCAGGGAGATGTCCATCGAGATGGGGATTATCATAAAGCAGTCCATGTCTGGATTTTTGTTGAGAGTACACAAGAATTACTTCTCCAAAAATGTGCAGACTGCAAAGACTCGTGGCCAGGGTTGTGGGATATCTCCAGTGCTGGCCATATATCTGCTGGTGACTCATCGCTAATAACAGCATAGTAAGTGAATCCAATTTCACAAGTCTTCAGTGCTGCTTCTTTCATAGGGCATTTGAAAAACTGTTCGGTCTTTAATCTTTCTATGTGTGTCGTGCACAGATATTCTCCCCATGTTCTTGTTTATCATTGCTACTTTCTGTTGTTTTATATACTTGCTAGATTTGGTTAATACATTTCTTTTAAATATCTAATTGATAGTTTCCTAACTGATGGTAAACCTAGTGGTTTCTAGATGGCCAAGAAACCTTTTTGTTCCGAAGGAGTGAAGACATCTGAGTCTTTTTTTTTCTTTTCTTTCTTTATTTAAATATCTTATTGTCCATTCCTTTGTAGTAACTTTCAACACAAGAAATTCTTTAGAGATCAGCATCCATTGATTTTCTTTTTACCTTGTTGGCCTATTTTTTCCATTGTCTATTACTTGGTGAACATATTATTGTTAGAAATTTATCCCTTGTTGGTTGATCTAGTCTTAAAACACAATGCTTGCTAAATATCTTATTTGTTCAGGAGGGAGCTTCAAGAAGAACTAGGGGTGATCCTCCCAAAGGATGCATTTGAGTTGATATTCATTTTTCTTGAAGAGTGGTTTAGTTGATAAAATCTTCTTTTTGTTTTGATGTAATTTACTCTCTTCATGGAATGTAATTGGTGCAGCTGATCAGATGACTATGATGCTTTTTTGGTGATTTTGGCAACATTTTCTCTGGTTTTGTTGCTTTGCTAGAACCATTGGTGCATTAATTTCTGATGCTAATGCCGTCTTACTAAATTCAAGTATGTTTTGTGTTCATCAAGGTTCAATATTTTCAATAAACAATTAGAATTTGGCATAAATTTACTTTGAAAAATGGTGTTATATTTTTCATTGTAAGTTCATAGTTGTATTGACTTTGGCCTGCAATATGCACTACTTTGTTAGTAAGCAAAGTACATGATGTTGTTGAACTTTGGCCTGCAATGCAACAAGAAACCAGCAGCAAACCAGCATGCAGACCAGCATCCAAGCTGAACTAGATAAGTAGTAGCATTTTGTTTATTTTGTTCATTTGTAACTTGATTTAGTTGCAATGTAATTTATACTTAAAGTTAGTATGAGTAGTTGTTGATTTATGTTTGATGTTATAGCTGGTATGTCAGCTACATTTTGTTTGTAATTCTATCTAGGCTTTAGTCATGTATTAGTGGGAGCAGTTATACATTAGTTAACTGCCATATTTCATTGTAACATAAATGCTTCTCAAGTCAATGAAAAAGATCTGATTTTTGGAAATCAAATTCAGTTTTCTTCTTGTTCAAACTTCTTTGCGTTAGTTTTTCTTTTTCTCCTTAGTTTTCTGCTAAAAAAACCAACACATGTAATCCGGACTACTTATGTATATGGCATACTGCTTATTCAAGTGATGAAGTTAATCTTTGCATCATCCGGATTACTTGCTTCTGTTTTCTTCCTCTGCTGTCAAAACCCCAACAGATGTGATTCTTAACTCTTCCCTTTAGCATTGATGACCAGCTCAAGGCTCGACATTGCACGTTCTACATGATGGCCATAGGCTATTTCAGTTACTATCCAACGGTTGCTTTTAGTTTTAAAGTTATTTGGTGCTAGCAATGTCTTGCATTGAGTTACTGATGAAAAACATTTGAAATAACATGCATTAAGACCCTTATTCTAGAGTTGCTTTATTATTTTATCTTTCAATAATGTTTTATTTTTCTAAAGGCTCAATAATTTCAATAATCTTTCAATAATGAATTGAGCCCCTATAATTAAATATATGATTAATTTTGAAATATTAAATAAAATGAATTTTTGAATTTTTCTCTAGTTTTAATTCATTTTTAATTATTTATTATTAAAAATAAATATAATTGTAATAATATTTAATCATTTATTAATTTTGTAATTGTTAAATAATTTTAAAAACTTCTATTATATATCATTTTTAATCTAATGTCCTTAAAAGTCATTTTCCATTTTCACCTCACCGCTACAGCTGCGTTTGAATCCAAACACACACTCCATCATTGTTTCTAATCTCACCGCTACAGTATCCAATCTCACCGCTACAGTAACTAATCTCACCGCCACTGCTGTTTTTAACCTCGCCAAAGCTAAACACACTGCCCACCCAAACTAAGTCTAAGTGTTCATCTTGTGCAAGTTATCCATCCATACCATTTCCATCATTTTCATTGAATCAATAACCATTAATTCCACTCTCACTTTAAGACCTATTTCGAAACGATCCAGTATTAGACGATTGGGCAACTTAATATTTTATAATCAAATTCACGAATACGAGCACACATCAATGTTTTGTCAGCAACTTATTAGTAGCATAATGAAAAAGGAATTACAACTCTACCTCTATAATATTGTAATGCACCAAATGAACGAGATTGACGTTGTTGAAATTGCTGCTCAACCTCAACTGCCTTGTGTACTACCCCCTCAAGATCAATGTAGGTTTGAAGATCAAGAGCATTGGCTATCAAAACGTTCAAGCCATCTACAAACCACACCATGGCAGTCTCTTCATCTTCTCGCATATTTTCTCTTCACATAAGCATTTTCATCTCCTCAAAGTACTCATCAACAAATCGATTACCTTGAACAAGGCATCGAAGTTTCGTTTTGACCTCTCTGTAGTAATGAGAAGGAACGTAACATTTTCAAATCACTCGCTTCAGCTTGTCCCATGTTTCAATTACCCTTTCGTGGTTTTTTTAACGATTAATTCCAAGTTGAGTCCACCAACTCAATGCATAATCCAAAAATGCCAACGTAGCCAATGGAATTTTCTCCTCCTCCGAACATCTATAACAACAGAACATGATCTCAGTTTGAGCCTCCTAAACATAATATGCATTTGGATCATTCTTCCCTCGGAATGGTGGAATGTTGAACTTTGGTTTACCGACAGAAGGCTGGCCTCAATCAGGAATACCCAAAGTGTCATCAGTGTGATGATATCCTTGTCAATCAATATTTGAATGAAGACGAAGTTGTGCATCATCCCCATCATCATCATTATCACGAGCACAAAATCGTCGATTCAAAGAAGTCTCTGAACGAGCTACAACTTGAGTTACCATTTGAATTTGATTGGTAAGCTGATTAATGCTCTCTTTTTGTTCTATTTGATACTTAGCCAAATTGGCCATCCCCACAATATTCTCAAATGTAACATGTTGTTCTTTCTCATCGGATGGTACTATCATGGTTTTTACTGTTACGAGTGTCATGAGTCATTGTGAAAGCCTGGAAAAACACAACACTCAAAAGAAAAATTAAGCAAACTTCACCTTTATGAACTCAGAATTAAAATTAAATTCTCAATAAGGTAAGAATTAATCTTGTAAGTCTCTTAAAAAGTGTCTATATCAATCAATCAATCAATCAAAAAGTATTACAATCAACTAACAAAGCAAACCTAATAGCAATATGAGTCCAAAATTGGCTAGACATTAAAGAATTGTGTTGCACGGAGGAAGGAATGTGCAACGTGCTTTAACCTATTAACACAAGAAACAATAAAGTGTTAGAATGCTTATAGGAACAATAAAAAGAAATAACAAAAGAAAATATAAGGCTAAGAGTCAATGAAAATCCTTAAAACCTGAAAACCTGAAAAATTGAGAAGCAACTTGACAAACTTCGTTTGAGGTGTTCTCGATTTCCAAAAATCACGAAATTTAAACTGGAGTCTCCTCAAATATTATATATTTGATCTATAAATTTTCGACACAAAATTCAACCCACAAAATTTTTTTTTTCTTCTTTTCATATTTTTCTATTTTTCTATTTTTTTCACTTTTGTGATCACTTTTCTTGTGGGAAATATTTTTCCAATATTCTAAAATAGTGCCAAGAAATAGTATGTAAAATTTTATATCATTTGAAAATTTTTTACCCATTGAAAAATATTTTTTTTCGAAAATTGTCTAGATAAAAAAATTTGTTTTAAGGTTGTTTGATGGAAATCAATTTTATAAAAACACAAAGAACACCTAAAAGCACCCAAATATGATACCAAATGATAAAGAATGAGGTAGATGAATGCAAAAGCATATAGTAAAGTTTGCTCAAGTCGCGGATTTGACTTAAGGCTCTAGACGTTGGGAAAGAAACTTGGAATTTGGCAAAACCTGAAACATAATCAAATCCAAGTTAGATGAAAGAATTAAAATAATTAATTAAAATAATTAAAATAGAATAATAAATCTACAATTAGAACAATAAGGAAGAAAATAAAGAAGATAGATGGAAAGATAGGATGTGGTATGTAGAAGTCCTAAGAAGCCTTGGAAACACGAATAATCCACAACCCCCTTCAAGCGGCTCTCATTTCCCCTCAAAGAAATAAAACTTGAAAAGAAAAAAGTTTGAAGATGATCCCCACAATCTGAAAAGATTACTAAAACTCTTCTAAAAGAAACTCAAGAGAAATTCTTGAAAAGAAAGATCAAATAGAATTTATTAACTCAAAAGGGAAGTTGAATAATAATGAATTGCTTGATTTGTGTACAATGAATAGGCCTATATATATAGGCTAGCTAAATAAATCTAAATAAAAATCTTAAGTATACCAGAACTCTAATTAATCTAAACATGAAGTAGTTTTAAACTAAACTTTCTTGTTGATATAAGGCTCCTAAATAACTTAAACTACTTAATAATTATTAAAAATTAGCAATAATAAAATAATAAGAGTTGATAAATACAATATTGGACTCATATATAATAAAAATTAAGCCCAAAACCCGAACCCAATATAATTTAAACTCGAATTAAAAGCCCAAAACTCGTAAATCCCGTCATAATCTTGTTCAAAAATTTTGCTCGCGTAGTCTTCACTAAAACGGTCATAACTTGAGCTCCAAACTCAAAATTGAGTGACTCAATGTGCGTTTCGAAGATAAGAGATAGATCTTCGAAACCATGTGATACGGGGGTTGCGCGCGGACGAAGATTGAGTTGCCAAGTCACGAGAAACTCCTATGAAAGCTCTAGACGAATCAAATCTGAAATCAAAACAAAGAACAAGATTAAAAGCAAATCAGAATTGAATTGAAATTCCCCAAATTCAATTAAAAGAGCAGCAAGAAACAAAGAAATAGAATAAGCGAATCAAATGGAATTGAAAGTATGGAAAGGATGCGAATCTACCAAGGGATTGATTCGGCCAAAATACCTAATTTCCAGCAATCAATTGATCCCCAAATTGAAAGAGATCCAATCGGTCAAACCCTAGGAATTGGGGATTTTTGAGAACGACTCTTTGCTGCCAATGAATGATGATTTAATTCAATTCTTTGAGTTGATTATGGCTGGAAAAACACAAGAAGAACAGCAAACAAATGAGATAAAGAATCGGCACAAGTAGGAATAAAAAAATAAAACGAAACAGCATGAAATAAAGAAAAGTCCTAAGAACCCTTGAATTCCCGAAAGAATTCACAAATTCCTTCAAACGGCTCTAATCTCCCTTCCAAAGAATATCGATGGCAAGAAGAAGGTTGAAGATGGCTCCCACAATCAAAAGATTGTTAAAACAACTTCTAAAGAAAACTCAAGAGAGAAATCTTGGAGAAAACTCAAAGAAAATTCTGCTCTCTCAAATCTGAAATTTAAGAATGAATCTAAGAGTTATTGTACAAGGGGTGGCTGGCCATGCCTTTAAATAGGCCTCAAGTAATCCTAATCTAACAAGTAACTAATAAAATTAAACCTAATTAATAGAATAAATAAAGGAAAATTTGGCCAAGCATATATATGGGCTGTTTTTGGGCCGAATTTTACATGTATGTTCCTAAAGCTTAAAAAATTAAATTAAACAATAAAAATGTTTATAAATTGGGCCCTTTGACATTTTGGCCTGATTTTCAACTAAGTATGAAGGAATTTCTTGATTGGACTGGAATTTGGTTATTGGGCCTCGCCTTCAAGAATTTGGGCTCGTGATCCATCTCCTACCGAAATTGGGTCGTTGATGCTCGTAACGGAGATCCAATGCGTTTTGGCTATAAGATTTAGTTTCTTGGACCAAGATTTCCAAGATTTGAAATCTTGATTTCTTGATTCTTGAAATCGCTCCAAATAGCAAAATTGGGCCAAGATTCGGTTTCTTGACTTTCTTGAAAACAAGAAAGTGAATCTTGATTTTCTTGATTTGAGCCCATCACCTTCTTGAGCTTGGGTTGGGCCTTTGTGACTCGTATCACCATGAAGACACCTTAATATAAAAATGTCAAGATCTCATCCAAAAAGTCATCGCAAGTCTACTGATATCCCAAGCTTGAAAATTGGCAGCTTCGGTGAATGAAATTTAATAGATTTCACCCCATCCATCCACGTATCACAATGAAAGACGATTCCATGGTTGGGAGAAAGGTAAGTTGGCGAATGAAATTTCTCCACAAGTTCAAGAAGGTAAGGACGGTAAGGAACTTTTTGAGATTAAACCAAGATGTCATTCTTTGAATGTTCTTGATAAGTTTGACATTGATAGTGTCTGAAAAAGTTTTCTTTACTATGTGCCTTCGCACCAGTTTAGTGTTATTGGCAATGAGTTTTCACATAATAATAATAATCTTGAACTGCTTAACGTTGACGGTTATCTGAAATTCATGTCTCTTCATTTGGAAACACCTGTGGATGTAAATGTTTATTCAAAGAAAGTTTGAGGGTTTTGTTTATTTAAACATTCAAATACCTAACTTTTCTTTATGTAGCATGAGTGAGCTATTTTTGAAAGAAAAACATATGTTTCATTTTGAGATGAGTGATCAAAACCAAATTTTCAATCCCGAAGTTTGTTTTCATGATCGATTTGTAATAGGCTTTGATCGAGTCATAGCAACTCATCCTGTAATTGTACTTTTGTACAATGAAGGGCATTTTATTATTTACGTATCTAACCTTTCAGTCGTTGGAGGTGTGTCTATTTTACAGGTTGTTGGAAAAGTTGTTCTCAATTCAATAGGCGAAGAATACATTAAAAAGGGTCGTGCCCGATAAAAAAATTTTACGAGTAAATGGCTTGATTTGAGGACAAATTATTTTCAAGAGGGAGGGTATGATGTGATCATGACCACATCATATTAGATCTCTAATTGGAGTCAGATACAATCACCCAATTCGAATGGGCCAAGATTGTTTGGGCTAAGATGGGCTTTTGAAGCAACAAAAGTGCTTAATGGACCTTTCTTGAGAATTAAAGGTGTTAGGCCTAAGGAGGCCAACCATGGACCGAGTCAACATAATTGGGCCCAAAATTGTGTGAAGCCCAAATGCAAAATGAAACAACGCAATTTCATTCTTTATTTTATGGGATTCATTAACGTTTTCTGTCCCAATGTGTGTGTGAAAATAATTCATGCTTTTATGTCATGTTCACATTATTGTCATGTTTATTTTGAGTTTAAGTTATTTTGTTAGTCATATGTCTTATTGTTCATTTGTGTTTAAGCATGAAATATTTTAGTGTCAATCATATGCTCATGTGTTTTAGAGTCCACAGCTTAGCTTAGTTTTTATTGTGTGTTTAATTTGTTTATGTTAATTATGTTTATTTCATGTGTCTTGTTTTAGAGTGTGAACTTCATTTTGAATGTCTAAGTGTTAAGTCATGTCTACATGTTTGCTTATTTTAAAATGTCAAGTGCACGTGTATCATCATTATGCGTCACTTTTGTTTTGGTCACTTGTTGTGTTTGTCTTGAAATGTACTAATGACACTTCTATTTATATCCTTTGCAGGTACATTCGATTGTCCTTTCAAGCACCATATGACCCTTCACATTCCACCCAAATTCATGCACAATCAACATCCATTTGACCTATAAGTTCATGCATTCATCAAGCTTCAAAAGACCTTTCATATTCCATGAATGAATTCAATGATATATGCATTTAAGGTCTTGGCCTTCTACCATGCATGTACGACAAAGGGGGAAGCATTGCATTTAAGTTGCAATATTAAATGTGAGCATACATGTACCTATACAATGATGTGAGCTCGTAATCGATTTAGAATTATAAGTCACTCGATTGCCTGACCATTTCTAAACATGTGCTTGTTACAAAAGAAAATAAGATAGGAATCCTTGAATCAATAGCTTGTACAAGAAAAGAACCAACGCTATTGAACGTGACCCATTTTCTATACGACAAACAATTGGAAACAAGAAATAGATTCAAATAGACCCCGACTCGCTGTTTATGAAAGAAACAAGAACCGAATATATATAAAAGAAACATTTAATTTAAGTTATAAATCATAGTGGGCAGCCGAAGAGTCAAGTCTTTTCACTTGATTTATGTGTAGTTGAAAAGCCATGTCCCTTCATCTCCCTTAACACTGAATGCCTTAATGCTTGTGTATTCATCTCTTTTATTGGTGCCGTGATTGAGCTTTAAATGCACCAAAACCGATTAGAAGTTGAAAAACCACTCTTGGTCCATTTGAACGGCCACCATAACGAACTTTAAGTGCTTGAAACCAAAATCGATTTGAAGATCATTCTTGATCCATATGAACAATCATCTACAAGAAAATTAATTAGTTATTAAACATTGGCAACTTTTCATATTCTTATCCAACTTAAAACACCTTATTTATAGTGAAAATTAACATACTATAACTTATGCATAAAAAGTAACAGCCAAAATAAATGACACACTTCACACACTTATAAAACTAACTCTTGCTTAAACTAAATGAACAAATAAGATTCTTAAATGTAAGGCTTAATGAAAATGCAAACTAAATAAACAAATGAGTTACATAATGCATGACATAATTAAAACACAAACTTTATTAACATGTGAGATGTTTTAATACATGACCTAATTAAATGCAGAATAGATAATGCAAGTCATAATTTAAAGATGTAGATAAATAATGCAAGACATTAATTAATAACTAGTTCTCAAGATGCATTTAACACGCAATTAAAACTAACAACTAACTTAACTAAAAGCTAAGTTAACATTAAAAACACTTAAGACACATATTAATGACTCATACTAAATAAGAATTAATAAAAGTTGTAGAATTATAAATAAAATGAGATGGATGGTTTGGCCTAAAAATGCCCGCATGCAAACGTTGCATGGGTTTTGAACGATTTCATCTTGCATTTGGGCCTTTTGAGCTTAGGCCAATCTCGAGTCCTTCTTGTTAAGTCACATGATGTGACCATGCTCACATCATACCCTCTTAAAGGACATTCCTCCAGAGCTGATTTAAGGAAATTACTTTCATAGACTTGAAAACAAAACATAGTTTGAAAAGAGAAATGATTAATTCAACACCCCTCATTATACGAATGTACAATTATAAGGTAATCTATCATTAGAGCCTTTTCAAACCCTCCCTTTTTAAAAGGGTATGTCTTCAAGTTGTCAGCTACATAGAAATGAAATAGATCAAAGACATTACAAATTATGAACACAATATATTTTCCCGGATCCTCTTTCAAAAATTGAACACACAAAACTCGGGGATCAAAAACTTGGTTTTGCCTTGGCAATTCACAATTTAAAAACTTCTAAAACAAAATTAGGCGAATGAACGTGAAAGTAGATTGTAAAGTTTGTTCAAGTTGCAGATTTGACTTAAGGCTCTAGACATTCGGAAAAAAACTTGGATAAGGCTAAGAGTCAATGAAAATTTTTTAAACCCAAAAACTCAAAAAATTGTAAAGCAACTTGACAAACTTCGTTCGAGGTGTGTGCCCAATTTCCAAAATTCACGAAATTTAAATTGGAGCCTCCTCAAATAATTTAGATATGATTTGGAAAGTTTTGGCACAAAATTCAACCCATAGAATATTTTTTTGATTTTTTTCTTTTTTCGTATTTTCCTGTTTTTGCACTTTTTCGATCACTTTTTCTTTGTGGGAAATATTTTTCTATATTCTAAAATAGTGCCAAGAATTAATATGTAAAATTTTAAATCAATTTAAAAACATTTACCCACTCAAAAATAATTTTTTTTGAAATTTTTTTTGGGTAAAAACTGCTTATAGGTTGTTTTGCAATGGAAATCAGCTTAGAAATCAACCATAAACACCCAAAAAACCCAAATATGATACCAAATGATAAAGAAAAAGGTGGATGAACATGAAAGTAGATCGTAAAGTTTATTTAAGTCATGGATTTGACTTAGGGCTCTAGACGTTTGGATAGAAACTTAGATTTTTACACAACCTGAAACACAATCAAATCCAATTCAAATAAAACAATTAAAATAAATAACTAAGATAATAAAATAGTATAATGACATCTAATATTAGAATTAATAAAGAAGATAAATGGAATGATAGAACATGGTATGTAGAAGTCCTAAGAAGCCTTGGAAACA
Organism: Gossypium hirsutum; assembly: GCF_007990345.1. NCBI lineage: Eukaryota > Viridiplantae > Streptophyta > Magnoliopsida > Malvales > Malvaceae > Gossypium > Gossypium hirsutum. The sequence goes on along the minus strand of NC_053442.1, from coordinate 36,679,999 downwards.
CGAAGAATCCACAACTCCCTTCAAGTGGCTCTAATTTCCCCTCCAAGAAAGAATACTTGGCAAGAAAAAGTTTGAAGATGATCCTCACAATCTAAAAAGATTGTTAAAACTCTTCTAAAAGAAACTCAAGAGAAATTTTAGAAAAAAAGAAAACCCAAAGAGAATTTAGAAAACCCAAAGATAATTTATTAACTCAAAAGAGAAGTTGAATAATAATGAATTGTGTCATTTGTGTACAATGCAAAGGCCTATATATAGGCTAGCTAAATAAATCTAAATAAAACTCTTAAGTATATTAGAATTCTAATTAATCTAAACAAGAATTAGTTTTAAACTAAACTTTCTTGTTTTCCTAGATCCCATTCAAAAAGTTGTTGCAAGTCTGCTAATTTCCCAAACTTGAAAATTTGCAACTTCTGTGAATGGAATTTAATAAATTTCACCCTATTTTGTGCATGTATCAATTAATTTTCCCTAGGACCTATGTTCAGTTCCCCACATCCTCTTATTTTTATTTAATTTTTTTACATAAAATCATTGGCCAAACAACCCTTAGCCGTCCACCCTTTGTTGTCTTGTGAAGGAGATTTCTTTCCTTCTTTCTGAGTCAACCTTCCTCCCTTAGCCCCCTTTTCACTCAACATGTCTCTCCTTGATCCACATTTCACTCATTTGTCCCCTTTTTCTGCCAAAATAAATGAGTTTGATTAGGGTCATCGTCTAACCCATTGTGGCCTTACTCATCATTTTGTTTTCATTCTAGCAAAAACCTCTCTTTTCTCCTCCCATCCACCACCTTGTGTCACACCTATTTTGGTTGTTCTCCTCCTTTACTGATGTAAGTCTCAAAGCCCAATTTTAGACCCATGAATGTGATGGGCTCACACTACCTCAAGGCCCAACAACAATGTCAAAGGTCAAGCAAATCAAACCAAGATTTGATCAAAGAAAAGGTTCGAGGATGAATATTTTTGAGGAAAGGGGGAATGGTACATGCACAGATGGAGTGAAATTTATTAAACTCCATTCATCGAGGTTGCTAATTTTCAAGCTTGGGAAATCAAAAGAATTGCGATGAATTTTTTAATGGGATCCGACATTTTTGGGTTTAAAATGTTTACATAATGTTCGAATATCTATCATTTAGTTTCGAAACACACTTTGAATCACACAATTTCGACTTCGGGAGCTCAAGTTATGACCATTTTAATAAAGACTGAGCGATTAGAATTTCTAGATGTGATTATGACGAGAATTACAAGTTTTGGGCTTTTAATTCGAGTTTAAATCATATTGAATTCAAGTTTTAGGCTTAATTTTTATTATATATGAGCCTAATATTGTATTTATTAGCTTTTATTATTTTATTATTTTATTATTCTAAATTTTTAATAATTATTAAGTAGTTTAAGTTATTTAGGAGTTTTATATCAATAAGAAAGTTTAGTTTAAAACTACCTCTTATTTAGATTAATTAGAGTTCTAGTATATTTAAGAGTTTTATTTAGATTTATTTAGCTAGCCTTTATATAGGCCTTTGCGTTGTACACAAATTATACAATTCATTATTATTCAACTTCTCTTTTGAGTTAATAAATTCTTTTTGATTCAAAAATTTCTCTTGAGATTCTTTGAAAAGAGCTTTAACAATCTTTTCAAATTATGGGGATCATCTTTGAACTTTTTCTTGCCAAGTTTTCTTTCTTGGAGGGGAAATTAGAGCCACTTGAAGGGGGTTGTGGATTCTTCATATTTATGATATTCGGTTCATCGTCATCTATCACATTACTAGGTAATCCTTCCCCCAACTCCATTTCAATAGGATCAAGATTACTAGGTAATCCTTCCCCTAACTCCACTTCAATAGGATCGAGACTCATCTTGATACGAGTCAAAAGGCCCAATTCAAGCTCAAGAACGTGATGGGCTCAAATTACCACAAGGCCCAATAACGAGGTCAAAGGCCAGGCAAATGCGTATGAAACTAAATGGAACCATTCAAGACTTCATTAGCAATGCCTTAAATGCGTATACAAAGGAAAAAGAAAATCAAGATTCACTTTCTTGTTTTCAAGAAAATCAAGAAACCAAATCTTGGTCCAATTTGGCTGTTTTGAGCTATTTCAAGAATCAAGAAAATTAAGATTTCAAATCTTGGAAATCTTGGTCCAAGAAACTGAATCTTGTAGCTAAGGCGCATTGGATCTCAGTTACGAGCATCAACGAACCAATTTCGGGAGAGAACGGATTACAAACCCAAGTTCTTGAAGATACGACCCAATAAGATGTTCCAAGCTGATAGAGGATTGCGCGTGGACCAAGATCGAGTTGCCAAGTCACGAGAAACTCCTATGAAAGCTCTAGATGAATCAGATCTAAATTCAAAACAAAGAACAAGATTAAAAGCAAATCAGAATTGAATTGAAATTCCCCAAATTCAATTAAAAGAGCAGCAAGAAACAAAGAAATAGAAAAAAACGAATCAAACGGAATTGAAAGTATGGAAAGGATGCGATTCTGCCAAGGGATTGATTCGGCCAAGAATGCCTAATTTCCAGCAATCAATTGATCCCCAAATTGAAAGAGATCCAATCGGCCAAACCCTAGAAATTGGCGATTTTTGAGAACGACTCTTTGCTGCCAATGAATGATGATTTAATTCGATTCTTTGAGTTGAATATGGCTGGAAAAACAAAATAAGAACAGCAAACAAATGAGATAAAGAATCGGCACAAGTAGGAATAAAGAAATAAAACGAAACAGCAAGAAATAAAGAAAAGAAATTGAACAGCAAGAATAAAAGATAAGTCCTAAAGATCCTTGAAATCCCGAAAGATCTCACAAATCTCTTCAAACGGCTCTAATCTCCCCTCCAAAGGATATCGATGGCAAGAAGAAGGTTGAAGATGGCTCCCACAATCAAAAGATTGTTAAAACAACTTCTAAAGAAAACTCAAGAGAGAAATCTTGGAGAAAACTCAAAGAAAATTCTGCTCTCTCAAATCTGAAATTTAAGAATGAATCTAAGTGTTATGTACAAGGGGTGGCTGGCCATGCCTTTAACTAGGCCTCAAGTAATCCTAATCTAACAAGTAACTAATAAAATTAAACCTAATTAATAAAATAAAATAAAGGAAAATTCGGCCAAGCATATATATGGGCTGTTTTTGGGCCGAATTTTACATGGATGTTCCTACAGCTTAAAAAATTAAATTAAACAATTAAAATGTTTATAAATTGGGCCCTTTGACATTTTGGCCTGATTTTCAACTAAGTATGAAGGAATTTCTTGATTGGGCTGGAATTTGGTTATTGGGCCTCACCTTCAAGAATTTGGGCTCGTGATCCATCTCCTTCCGAAATTGGGTCGTTGACGCTCGTAACGGAGATCCAATGCGTTTTGGCTGCAAGATTTGGTTTCTTGGACCAAGATTTCCAAGATTTGAAATCTTGATTTTCTTGATTCTTAAAATCTCTTCGAACGGCAAAATTGGGCCAAGATTCGGTTTCTTGATTTTCTTGAAAACAAGAAAGTGAATCTTGATTTTCTTGTTCTCTCGTGTATGCATCTAAGGCCTTGCTAACAAACTCTTGAATGGTCCCATTTAGTTTGGACCGCATTTGTCGGGCCTTTGATCTCGTTATTGGGCCTTGTGGCAATTTGAGCCCATCACTTTCTTGAACTTGGGTTGGGCATTTGTGACTCGTATCACAAGCCCAACCAAGAAGTTTAAAGTAGACTTAGTGGAAAATCAAACCAAATTGTCAAAGTGGCCCAATTTGTAAAATTTTAATTCTTTAAATACTTAGTTTTAATTTTTAGACTTTATAAATAAATTTCTATGTAAGAATTCAATCCAATAAGCCCATTTAAAGGCCTTGGACAAAATTCCCCTTGAAAGTCAACAATTAGGGATTTTTTTTAGTTTTCCTAGTAGGGCTAGGAAAGTAGTTAGAAGGTCTATATATATGGCTTGGCCAGCCACCCTTAAGAACACACTTGAAATCAGATTTTTATTGATTGAAAATTCTCTTTGAGTTTTTCTCTAAGATTTTTCTCTTGAGTTTTCTTTAGAAGTAGTTTTAACAATCTTTCAATTGTGGGAGCCATCTTCAGCCTTCTTCTTGCCGTGTTTCTACATTGGAGGGTAGATTGGAGCCAATTGAAGGGAGTTGTGAAATCTTTCGTGATTTCGAGGCTTCGTAGGACTTTCTTTATCTTTCTTTTTGTTTATTTCTCTTTAAATTTTTCTGCTTGTGTCAAATTATTGATTAACTTTGTTTTATTGTTCTTGTTGCGTTTCAACCATTCCCAAACTTCAAGATCTATTTTGGCAACATTCTTTGGCATCAAGAAACGCCCTTTATTGATATTTTTCCATATTTCTTGCCGCCCAAGTATTCTATTTTTCTATCTCGATTTGGGTCTCTTGATCTTTGAGATTATTTTTCTATTTTCTGTTTCCGTTTCAGCCAAGTTGTTTATAGATCTCGTAGGACTTTCCTGTGACTTGACAAACTCGATCTTGGTCCACGCGCAACCTTCTATCATTTGGTATCAGATTTTGGGCATTTTGGGTGTTCTTGGTTGATTTCTAAACTGATTTCCAGCAAACGCAGTTTTTACCCAGAAAAATTTTTGGTAAAATATTCATTTGAGTGGGTAAACGTTGTTCGATTGGTCTGAAATTTTATATTCATATTTTTAGAACAGTGATAGAATATAGAAAAGTATTTCCCGCAAAAAAATCAATAGAAAAAGTCAAAAAAATAAAAAAAAAAAGACAAAATCAAATAAAAATTAAAAAAAATTAGCGGGTTGATTTTAGTGCTGAAACTTTCCAAATCAAATATAAAATATTTAAGGACATTCCAGTTTAAATTTTGTGATTTTTGGAGATCAGGAACACCTCGAACGAAGTTGTCAAGTTACTCCGCAGTTTTTTAGGTTTTTGGGTATCTGCAATTTTTATTCATTCTTAGCTGTAGGATTTCATTTGTTTTTCTTTTATTCTTCCTTTACACTATCTAACACCTTCTTGTTTCTTGTGTTAGTAGGATTTAAAGTGTGCACAATTCTTCCTCGGTGCGACACAAATTAATTGGTGTCTCGTTACTTTTTGGACTCCTAGTGCAAATTAGGATTCTTTGGTAGTTACGGTTCATACACTTTCTAATTGATTGATATAGACTCTACTAAATAACTCACAAGATTGAATTCTACCTCTTTGAGAATTTAATTTTCCTTTTTGAGTGTTGAGTGTTTGTTTTGCAGGTATTCCAAAAGAAAAAAAATGTCTAGAATTGGTCAAGTTGATGATGACCATAATGATGTCCATGATAAATTTAAAGAGATCCAACAACAGTTAGATGAACAGGCTGTTGCACTCAAACAAACAAATGCCATACTTCGAACATTGAGTGCTACTATCAATGAGATACGATTGGATCAAGAGCCTCAGTATCGGGGTCCAATTAAAGATGATATGGATAAACAGCCTCGTGCTCATAGGCATGCTCCTAGACATATCCCTAGAGCTGACTATGAATGTCATGATCGCGGACAGCCCTCTTTGGCAAAACCAAAATTCACAATTCCTCCATTTCGAGGTAAGAATGATCTAGAAGCTTATTGTGAATGGGAATCTAAATTTGAGCTTTTGTTTCGCTATTATAAATGTCCGAATGATGAAAAAGTATCGTTAGTGACACTGGAATTTTCAGATTATGCATTAAGTTGGTGGACTCAACTTGGGGTAAATAGTTACAGGAATTATGAACGTGAGATTACGACATGGGATGAGTTGAAACAAGTCATGCGTAAAAGATTTATTCCGCCTCATTACTATAGAGAGGTTAAAACAAAACTTAGACGACTTGTTCAAGGTAGTAGGACGGTAGATGAATACTTTAAGGAGATGGAAATGCTCATGCAGAGAGCTAATGTAGAGAAGGATGATGAAACAACTATGGTTCGATTTATTGATGGTTTGAATAGGCCAATAACTAATACATTAAGGCTACAGACATACATTGATTTGGAAGAAGCAGTTCATAAAGCCATTGAGATCGAGCAGCAATTAAAGGAACAACGAGTTAGTTCCTTCTCTACTTAACAATATTATAGAGGTAACACTTCCAATTCTGATTTTAAAAGTTCGAAATCACCTTTTGTTACTAATAAGTCTTCTTTGAGTAATGGTAGGAAGCAATCAGATTGGAAGAAAGGGGCTCCTATTAAAACGCAAACACCTTCTAAGCAGCCCAATTTAGGTGATTCGAATGTAAAGAAGACTCGTGAGATTGAATGTTTTAAGTGAAAGGGTGTGATCATTATAGTAGAGAATGCCCTAACACGAGATTTCTTCTTATGAAAGATAATGGTGAGTACAATTTCGACTTCGATAAAATAGATTCGGAAATGCCCGAACTTGTGGATGATAGTTCTAATGAAGAAGAGTTGGTTGAACCACCAAGAGAAGGGGACTTTGCCGATTTTCAATGCCTTGTAGTTCACCGCACCCTTAACATCCAAATGAGAGACGATGTTGATAACCAAAGGACCAATATCTTCCATTCTAGGTGTTTTATAAAAGGTAACTTATGTTCACTTATTATTGATAGTGGGAGTTGTTCGAATGTAGTTAGCAGTTATTTGGTGGATTCCTTAAAGTTACCTTGTACCAAGCACCCTAAGTCGTATCACCTTCAGTGGCTTAATGAATGCTCGGAAGTTAAAGTTACAAAACAGTCCTTGATCACTTTTCAGCTCGGGAATTACGAGGATGAGGTATGGTGTGATGTGGTCCCAATGCATGCGACACACTTGCTCCTTGGACGGCCTTGGCAATTTGATCGTGATGTTACACACCAAGGTAAGCTCAATAGATACTCTCTTGTGTTTAAAGGTTGAAAATTCACTTTTGCTCCTTTAAATCCAAATGATGTATATAAAGATCAATTGAAAATGATGAAATTTTGTGAGGGGGTAGGGAGAAAGGAAAAATAAAAAAGACAGAGAGAAAATAGGCTAGTAGTGAAAAAAGTCAAAATTTAAATGGCCCAAAGGTGAGTGAATCCGCAAGTGGTAAAACTAGAGTGAAAATTTTATTTGCAACAAAAAAAGATGTGTGGAGAGCCCTACTCAATAAACAGCCTTGTATCCTTGTGAGGTTTAGGCAAAATTATTTATCTCTATCTAACATTAATGAAAATTTACCTAGTGTGTCTCAATGTCTTTTGTAGGATTATGAGGATGTTTTTACTGAAGCCCCTAAAGGTTTACCACCTTTACGTGGGATAGAACACCAAATTGACTTAGTACCCGGAGCTTCAATTCCAAATCGACCAGCCTATAGAAGCAATCCCGAAGAGACAAAGGAATTGCAAAGGCAAGTTGAAGATTTATTAGATAAAGGGTACATTCGTGAAAGCTTAAGCCCTTGTGCCATTCCTGTCTTATTGGTACTAAGAAAGATGGTACGTATCGAATGTGTGTTGATTGTCGTCCAATCAATAAGATAACAGTAAAGTATAGATATCCTATTCCTCGACTTGATGGCATGCTTGATGAATTACATGGTTCAACTATATTCACTAAAATTGATTTAAAAAGCGGTTATCATCAAATTCGAATGAGGGAAGGGGATGAATGGAAAACAGCCTTTAAAACAAAATTTGGATTATATGAATGGTTAGTTATGCCTTTTGGCCTTACTAATGCACCGAGTACATTCATGAGATTAATGAATCACGTTTTAAGGCCTCATTTGGGTAAATTTGTGGTAGTTTACTTTGATGACATTTTAATTTACTCAACCACATTAAATGATCATGTTTTCCATGTTAGAACGGTTTTAGACATTCTAAGAGCTGAAAAATTGTTTGCCAACCTTGATAAATGCACATTTTGCTGTGATAAGCTAATATTTTTAGTTTTCGTAGTTAGTGCTCAAGGTATTCATGTCGATGAGGACAAAGTTAAGGCAATCAAGGAGTGGCCAACTCCTAAATCGATAACTGAGGTAAGATCTTTCCATGGTTTAGCTAGTTTTTATAGACGATTTGTGAAAGATTTCTCCACTATTGCTGCCCCATTGACAGAAGTTATTAAAAAATCCGTGGGTTTCAAATGGGGTGAAACTCAAGAAAAGGCTTTTCAAACCCTAAAAGCTAAGTTATGTTGCTCCTCTTCTTAAATTACTTGATTTTACTAACACTTTTGAACTTGAGTGTGATGTTTCAGGGATTGGCATTGGCGCCGTTTTAATGCAAGATAAGCAACCAATTGCTTATTTTAGTGAAAAGTTGAATGGTGCACAATTAAATTACTGAACTTATGATAAAGAACTTTTGGCATTGGTTCATGCACTTCAAGCATGGCAACATTACTTGCTGCCTAATAATTTGTAATACATACAGATCATGAATCCCTTAAATGGTTAAAGGGACAAGGTAAGTTAAGTAAACAGCATGCCCGATGGGTGGAATTCATTGAAACATTCCCTTATGTGATAAAATATAAAACAGGTAAAGATAATGTAGTTGCAGATGCTTTGTCTAGACGATATGCTTTAATAACTACATTAAATGCTAAAGTATTAGGTTTTGAACATATTAAAGAGTTATATACTGATGATGCTGATTTTGGCCATATCTATAGTAATTGTGGAAATACTACTTTTCAGAATTTTTATCTTGTAGATAGCTTTCTTTTTCGTGTAAACAGGTTGTGCATACCAAATTGTTCCATGTGAGACTTATTGATTCTTGAGGCCCATAGTGGGGGTTTAATGGGACATTTTGGAGTGACCAAAACACTTGACATCTTGCAAGAACACTTCCATTAGCCACATATGAAGAAGGATGTTGCAAAGATATGTTCTAAGTGCATCACATGTAAACAACCGAAATCTAAGGTAATGCCTCATGGCCTCTACACTCCTTTGCCGATTCCTACTTCACCATGGGTAGACTTATCCATGGATTTTATTCTAGGTTTGCCACGAACTAAGAAAGGAAGAGATAGTATATTTTTTGTTGTTGACAGGTTTTCCAAGATAGCACATTTTATTCCTTGTCACAAAACAGATGATGCTACACATGTGGCAGACTTATTTTTTAAAGAGGTGGTAAGACTTCATGGCATCCCTAAAACAATTGTTTCCGAAAGATATGTCAAATTCCTTAGCCACTTTTCGAAGGTATTGTGGGGTAAGTTTGGTACGAAATTACTGTATTCAACTACATGTCACCCCCAAATCGATGGCCAAACTGATGTAGTCAATCGAATTTTAGGAGCCTTATTACGATCTGTTGTGGGAAAGAACATTAAAAATTGGGAAGAATGTTTGCCATTTGTTGAATTTGCATATAATAGATCTATTCATTCTACAACTGGCTATTCACCATTTGAACTTGTTTATGGTTTTAACCCACTAACAGTACTTGACCTTGCTCCATTACCACTAGAACATATTGTTAATTTAGATGGCGAACAGAAAGCTGAGCTGGTGAAATCCTTACACGAGAAGGCTAGGAAACGAATAGCCAAAACAAATTACATCAACACCAACAAAGCAAATAAGGGGCGCAAACGGGTTGTCCTTGAACCCGGAGATTGGGTTTGGGTCCATATGAGGAAAGAACGATTTCTTACAAAAAAGAAAGATCAAGTTGGACCCAAGAGGCGATGGACCTTTCCAAGTACTCGAGTGGATCAATGATAATGCATACAAAATTGACCTACCCGGTGAGTACAATGTAAGTTTTACTTTCAATGTGGCTGACTTATCTCCATTTGATTTTTCAGATTCGAGGATGAATCTTTTTGAGGAAGGGGGAATGATACGAGTCACAAAGGCCCAATTCAAGCTCAAGAACGTTATGAGCTCAAATTACCACAAGGCCCAATAACGAGGTCAAAGGCCAAGCAAATGCGTATGAAACTAAATGGAACCGTTCAAGACTTCATTAGCAAGGCCTTAGATGCGTATACAAAGGAAAAAGAAAATCAAGATTCACTTTCTTGTTTTCAAGAAAATCAAGAAACCGAATCTTGGTCCAATTTGGTTGTTTTGAGCTAGTTCAAGAATCAAGAAAATCAAGATTTCAAATCTTGGAAATCTTGGTCCAAGAAACTGAATCTTGCAGCTAAGGCACATTGGATCTCAGTTACGAGCATCAACGAACCAATTTCAGGAGAGAACGGATTACAAACCCAAGTTCTTGAAGATACGACCCAATAAGATGTTCCAAGCCCAACCAAGAAGTTTAAAGTAGATTTAGTTGAAAATCAAGCCAAATTGTCAAAGTGGCCCAATTTGTAAAATTTTAATTCTTTAAATACTTAGTTTTAATTTTAGACTTTATGAATAAATTTCTATGTTAGAATTCAGTCCAATAAGCCCATTTAATGGCCTTGGACGAAATTTCCCTTGAAAGTCAACAATTAGGGATTTTTTTTAGTTTTCCTAGTAGGGCTAGGAAAGTAGTTAGAAGGCCTATATGTATGGCTTCGCCGGCCACCCTTAAGAACACACTTGAAATCAGATTTTTATTGATTGAAAATTCTCTTTGAGTTTTTCTTCAAGATTTTTCTCTTGAGTTTTCTTTAGAAGTAGTTTTAACAATCTTTCGATTGTGAGAGCCATCTTCAGCCTTCTTCTTGCCGTGTTTCTACATTGGAGGATAGATTGGAGCCGATTGAAGGGAGTTGTGAAATCTTTCGTGATTTCGAGGCTTCTTAGGACTTTCTTTATCTTTCTTGCTGTTTATTTCTCTTTAAATTTTTCTACTTGTGCCAAATTATTAATTAACTTTGTTTTATTGTTCTTGTTGCGTTTCAGCCATTCTCAAACTTCAAGATCTGTTTTGGCAACATTCTTTGGCATCAAGAAACGCCCTTTATTCATATTTTTCCAGATTTCTTGCGCCCAAGTATTCTATTTTTCTATCTCGATTTGGGTCTCTTGATCTTTGAGATTAATTTTCTATTTTCTGTTTTTGTTTCAGCCAAGTTGTTTATAGATCTCGTAGGACTTTCCCGTGACTTGACAAACTCGATCTTGGTCCGCGCGCAACCTTCTATCACATATAGGTTCAAATAAAATTATAGAGTAAACAATACGCAATAATGATTCTATTATGCACCCTCACAGGATAGAATGATGGACTCCTAAGTGTTTCCCATCTAAGTTTTAATAACCCAAAGCATCTTTCAATAACATTTCGCGCTGAAGCATGTTTCATATTGAAAAATTCTTCTAGAGCACTTGGCTAGTAACCTTGATGTCACTCATTCAAATGATATCTTTGTCCTCTAAAAGGCGCAAGAAATCTCTCACATTTTGTGTAACCAGCATCAACTAGATAATAACAACCTATAAAAAAGAAAAAAAAAACTATTTATCATTGTTAACTTTCCCAAAAAAGTATGATTTTAAAAATTAATTCAAATTCCTTAAATTCTACACCTTACCATGAGGAATTTTTAGTCCATGTCTCCTACTAATGGCATATTGAAGAACACTTCCATCAGCAACAGAACCTTCCCAACCAGGAAGAATATAAACAAAATGCATATCAGGTGTACAAACACCTAACATATTTTTTGCTATGTCACCTTTTCGCGTTCGATATCTAAATTTATTAACTTTTGGAACCCTAATCTTGATGTGGGTTCCATCTAAAACACTTAAGCAATTCTAGATCACATGTATAAAACATTGAATTAAGATACTATATTTAAATCTAAATCAATTGAGTTATGTACGAGCTATATATGAAACTCACTCCAATACCTTGAACCATTTCCACCTTGGGTCTGTAGAATTAGCTATAATTGGCTTTGCCTTTTTAAATAACACATCTTGTAAGCGTATGACAACATTTAACACATTATGAAATGATCTGCTAACGGTTTTCTCGGACCTATTAAAATGATGCTTGATAACTCGATTTTTAAGGTGAAGAGAAATAATATGTAAAAACATTGCCACTTGCTCATCAACAAGCACGTTCCTTGACGGCTTTAATCCTCCTAAAGTTTGTAACATCTCACATAATTAAAAAAAAATTCTATTCATCCTAACTTGTTCAAGACAGGTCTCATCACTAGTATGCACAAGTTTTTTCACATAATCTCGTTGTGCATAAAAATCCAAAATATATTATCTAATCCTTGGTCTATAAGTATGTAGGCTAGAGACGGCACCCAATGTAACTAAGAACCAACTCGCAACTGTACACATTTGCAACCATATTGTTAATGCAATACCAATTCTTTTTCACCTCTCACTTTGTACTATTAAAGGCAAACGAGCCATTACTGCAAGATGTTAAAGTGTTAGATATCTTTAAATAACATTATAAATTAATCTCAAAACAGAATGTGATGCATATATCTTTAAAGCACACAACGTAAAGCTAAAAAGAATAACTAATTCGCTATTTTAATGTATTATATTATGCATTATAAATCTGAGGTCTTTCATTTTAGTCTATCAAGCCAATAAATTCAATTCTCCTTTAACAATCACATATAGTTTTAGCAAATACTAATAAAAAGCACCATAATTATTAGCTTAGCAATAATGTGGAGCTGTGGACAACTACAACTACATATTTCCTAAGTACTGCTAGATTCAACTTGGTTGATATTTGGACTAGTTATAACATATTTCCTTCACTATAGTTTTTAATAACTAAATTAAAAGACTCAACAATGCCAATTTGAACCTTGATTACTCTACTGGTTCTACACCAATTACTCAATTAAGTCTCTATTATAGAGTTGGCAATTTATGAACAGATGCTATATTTTTTTTATTAAATTGTGTAAATATGATATAAAATTATCAAATATATTAATATTTAAACATTAATATGATATGTGTGAATTAACCCTAGATTTTATGTTCATCATGGTATAATTGTATGCTATTTTATGGTATTCATTGTTGTCTAATTGTTGTGATATATGTATATCCAAAATAAATAAAAAATCATAAAGGATGTGTATGTATTATTTAAGAAATATTCTAATCGATTATAGATATTATAAAAATAATATTTTTTAAAATAAAAATATTTATATACATCAAAATAAAAATAAAAATAATTATAATATAGATAAAATAAAATTTAAATAATAGAACAAAATTTCAATAATGAAATTAACAGTTATATCTTAACTTGTAAAATATACAAAGCTAGAAATATGACATAAGTGTCACAAATAAGGATTAAAAAGGGGGATTGAATTGAATTTATTAATAAGAGTTGGTTGCAATTGTAATGTGCATTATACTTCTAAGGAGAAACTCGAGTTCAAACTTTAAAGATAGCATTGTTGAGAAGGAAAACCGTAAATCTCGAAAAAAAATAATTTAGTTATTAAAAACTGCAGTGAATGAAATATGTTGTAAGTAGTCCAAATATCAATCAAGTTGAATCTAAACCACTCATTGCGCAGAAAAAGACTCGGCAAAGACCAAATCTTCAAGTCTACTGCTAAATCAGTGGCTACCATTGCCAAGAAACTACCTGGAAAAAAAAAAGAAGGCCAAACATGTTCATGAAAATTAAAGAATCACATTTCTTTTCACCAACCATATTTTCACATAAATCTTTTTCCCTGCTTCTGCAATAAATATGCTAAAAAAAATTTAAAAAGTAGAAACAAAGCCCCCTAAAAACTCACCAAAAATTAAGCAAACAGAGTATTGTAGAATCTAGCTCCAAGATAGTCTCAAAATTGTTCTTAATCTACAACATTTAAAACAAAAAAGAAGAAAAAGAAGAGACGAAAAGCTTAACAACATTTTGAAGTTTCATCATTCCAATTTTATCTACTATATTTAGATTTAACCTTAAAATCTTAGAATTGTTCATCAGTCAACCGCCAAGCAATCAAAAAAAAATACTAATGTATACTTTAGAATTACTTAAAATACTTTAAAGCAGCAACTAAATATCAAAGTAGCGTTTTACAATTAAACAAGTAATTCCTCATTACAAAAATCAAAGTAATTCCTAAAAACGTAGAAGAATCAAAGTAATTCTTCATTATAAACATCAAAGTATCTTACCACTACATCTATTGATATTCTTACAAAATATTAATCAAAGTATCCTACAATTCCCTATACCAAAACTAAACATACTGTTCATTTCTTCTCTTTTCCCATCTGTCATGGGTCGTGTTAAACTTCAAATTAAAAATATCAAGAATGATGTAATAGAGTATAGTGGGAGTATGCTCAAGTTTTGGCCACTATGATTATTAGGTCCAAAAGTAGAGTTTTGAGCTTCCCAAAAGCATTAAAGAAGCAATTGGATGTAATAGTTATAAAGGATGGGTTTTTGTGATGAAAAACAAGTGCTTAATGTTAAAGCAAACAAAAATGTGCAAAAAAGGGAGAGTGTCAAATACTTGTGCGAATGAAAAAATGAAATGGAAATTTTGGGATTGAGTAAAGCGCCGTAAGGAAACAGGTAATGTGCTATTAACATCTCTTCCTCACAAATCAATGCATTTTATTTTCATTTATGCTGACTAAAATGCACACACCATAAACCATTTTGCAAGCATAGAATATTATCCATCGTCCTTTTTGTCTTTTATTACCTTATTTTTTTTAATCAGGCAAGTGTTGGCAAAGGATCAAAATGATCCTGAGGAAGTGAACCAGTCAACTTTATATGCTATATATGGAAACGTAGAAATGGACTAATCAAGAAAGCTTATGAGCTTTCTATCCTTTGTGACATCAAAATTTCATGTTCTCACCATCCGGTCGTGTTAATCATTTTTCAGGCAAGAAAAGATACTCCTTATTAATCGCACCCCATTTTACAACTATCATATTTTTTTTCAACTCTTTTTTCTTACTACTCGACAGGATGAATAATTCTAGAATTTTAAGGTTAAATCTAAATGTTGTAGATGAATTTACAAATAAAACTTAAAAGTATAACTACAACTAAACAAAAAGCAACCACTAAATTAACCTCATTGTTGTTGACCCAATTCCCCCTTTTATCGCAGACCAATAAACCAAAAAAAAATAAAAATCAAGAAGGAAAATACAGAAAGTTGTAGACCACTAAACCAAGAAAGTTGCAACCACAGAAAGCTTTAAAAATTCTAATATGAACAAGAAATAGAACTCTACTCGGAACTTTAAGCTCTAATAAATACATAAATCAATAAAAATTAATAACACAAACCCATCAAAGTAAAACGACCAAACTAACATGGTAAAGAACGAAAATAACCACTCAAAATCAAATCTAAAGCAGAAAAAAACTAGAAGAAAACATTGGAAAAAAATCAGCAAAAGAGAGTTTCAAAAACTAGAAGGGAAAAAAATCAACGATAATTTTGGTAAACATCAACGCAGTATGAGAACAAAAGAGAGTTACAAACCTTGGTTTAGCTTTCAGTTGCAGTAAATTTGAAACCCACCATATGACGTGATTCTAATGAAAGGCAAAAGCAAAAGAAGAAAGCAAGTAAGCAAGGGAGTAGGGAGCATGGTTTCAGAAAGGCGAGGGGCAAAAGTTGGAAATGAAAATAATAAAAAAAAGAGAGAATTTTACCTGCGTTGAATTGCTATTAAGTGGTGAGGGAAAGGTTTAGAGATTCAATGTTTTCACGGAATAAAACTGTTTTCAAAGCAAATGTAATAAACCTTTACAACCAACGCTTACAACCAAAAATAGCATTACAGTTCTATTCCATTAGATTCAACTAAACAATTAAATTACTGATTATAACTTTATTCCATTTCAACCCTATTCTATTTCAATAAACCAAACGTGCGGTGGTAGAATTAAAATAGATTCAATTTGAAATAGAAATATAAATCTGATAATTGTTGAACACATTATATTTCTGTACATAAGAAACTTAGGCAAACAGATTAAAAAACATTGTCAGTATATCACTATTGCCAAGTAATTCTATGATCATAAAACTAAACATTCCATTGCTATGCTTCCATGTTTACTTGGTTGCATCTTTACTTCTAGAAAATATCTGGGTGAAAACGCCCTGCGATGGAATTGCTTTGCTGTGCCTGCCTCAAATGCATCGTTAAGGCATAGTTATTTACCTGCAAAAACACATGATAGATTCGCCATTAATAGATAATATTATGACAAATTTATGCTTCTGTTCTTTTTTTTTCACTATCTCAAAAATCTTTAATATTCATCATCATCATTTACAACATTTTTTTTGGAGTAAGAAAATCAAGCTGTAAAATGATTGTGATTTCTCACCTCTAGAGTTCGCAACTGCTCCTGATACTGAGAAACCAGCTGCTTCAAATGCTCCAACTCATTGTTTTTGTCCTGGTACTCCTTTTGGCGTTCATGCTGGATAGCCACTGCACGTTTTAGAACCGTGTTTTCTTGAATCAACACTTGAATCTGTTCCTTCAACATCATATTCTCCTAACAACAAATTACAATCAAATCAACAAGGTGATGTTTACCAACTATTAAGCTACACAACAGATAACATAAATATTGAAACCCATGTTCAATTTCACAGATATGTCTAAAACCAAAAGCCAAAATTCGACACAACTATTAAATTTTACAACTGCACACCCAAAAAGCCAAAACAACAGTGTCCTTATAGTATTTGAAATTAGGAATTCTGGAATCAATATCTATCATATCATCTACTTCAAACCTGAACAGCACAGCTCCTCACATCAAACTTCCAACTTCCAGTTCAGAAACCATACTTCAAACCATTGTCTTTGATTTCACGTCTCAAAATCACTAAGGCACTTCAACTCGGAATCAAATACAAAAGTAACTTAGTTCAGTCATCCCCTAGACCGGTTTTAAACTCTTGGCTTTGTCTCTCAACTTTCACAATAACTAACTTTTAACCCCCTCCATAGAAATATTTAGCGATGAAAACTTTAGTTTATATAAGACTTTGCTTTATTTCCAGATTTCAGTTCAGTTAACAGTTTAGTTTCTGCTTGGGAAAATTGTTATGGGCCTTGATTTTGTGTTTTTGTAGAGGCCAGGGTTGGGCATGATTTGAGACTAGAAATTAGGGCTGGGCAAGTGAACTTGTTCTTGAGACCACATGCCTAGTCTCAGCCCAAACCTGGTCCGTTCCATGACATGAGTGCCTATCATATACCTGAAAGCAGCTTTCTACAGGACCTAGAGGAGTTAAGAGATACATACCTTATGAAAACTTTGTGCTGCCTCCTTAGCAACATGTTCACTAATGGACTTCTCCAGAACCTCCAGCAATTTAGAGGCACGGGCTTTGGCATCATCCACACTTGAAGCACCCATCATCTCCCCCACAAACAAGTCCACCCATTCTGCACCATCAACAGGCAGAGTTTCAGGGGCCGATGGAATCTGAGCAGTAGTATCAGCAGCTTCTCCATTGTTGGTTACTGTACCTGCAGTTTCAACTACATACCTGAGTTTCCCTTGCCTTAAGTAAGAACCACCCATCTTAAAGCAGATGCCCCATTACACATAGCACAACAGTTAAACATAAATGATTACTTTGGTGGCAGCAGGCTACAATTTGTTAAAAGTTAAATATATAAATTGTTCTACAGAAAATATTCTATTGAAATTGATTAACCACAATATATCTTTGGGCACATATATAGCTAAGGACTAGGATATTGAACAGGACTAAAATCTAAAAGAAATTTATCACTTCTTTCTCTCTTTCAAAAATCAATTTTTACTGATTTGTACAAGTACTGAAAGAACAGGGAACTAGTGGTGAAAGGAATCTTCTAAACTAATTGCAAATCTTACAGTTTACAGACTCTTAGAAGCCCTATATGTTTTACTCCCGTGTAATTCAATATTTAGATTTAACCATTAGGCATATAACTATTTTAAGGACTAACAACACAGGCTAGAGTTGAATAGCAACAACTTAATGCAATAGGTTGATTGACACTAAAACTCTGTCGGTTTGTCATAGAAACAGTTCTGCATGATCAACCATCTATCAAAAATATATTAGAAGCCAAGTAAAACTCTTGATAGAAAAAATAACAACTAAACAAAATACAGATTGATTGTAAACTATAATAGCGATGCTAAATTACGAAAAAATCAAAATCGCAAGAAATAGAGGCATACCCTGCTCAGCAGTTGTACCCAGTTCCTCAACAGGACCCATCTTTTCCCCTGTAGCATCTGCAGCTCCTAAGTGAAGTTCTTGAAGCCTCTTGATAGTAGTGTCTATATTGTTGCCACATTCAAGTAGTGCTCTCTCCAGAAGCTGAAAGGAATAAATTGTTAAATGTTCATAGAAGAGACAAATGGACCACAATTCAACAATCAACCATAATCTCTTGCTCAGCAACAGATTAGTAAAAGCAAACACTTTAAAAGCTAAGCCTCGAGTTTAGAAGACAAAAAGATAAACCTTAACCAACTAAAACAAGCAGTCTTATATACACAACACAAATACTTTGTAAAT
The DNA here is from genome assembly GCF_007990345.1 of Gossypium hirsutum. NCBI lineage: Eukaryota > Viridiplantae > Streptophyta > Magnoliopsida > Malvales > Malvaceae > Gossypium > Gossypium hirsutum. The sequence goes on along the minus strand of NC_053442.1, from coordinate 36,661,503 downwards.
TCACAAACTGATTTAACGTTTTGGAAAACTTTAGAACTCAACCAACTAAAACAAGCAAATCTCATATACACAAATTTTTGTACATTCACAAAACTGGTTGGGCTGGCCGCATTCGTGGCTTCAATCCACACAATTGCACTTGTTAGACTTTACCGCAATATCAACTTCTTTTAAATGAATTTTACGCTAAGAGTTTAAGCGCTTCACCCAACATCAAAAAATAATTACAATATGCATTTTGCTTGCAGGATAAATCCAATGAATCAAAAGGATATGCAACCCAACGTAGGTTTAAAATATCGTTCTTTTATCCCTACTTTCAAATCTCAGCGTCCAAGCAGAATAACCAAAGAAAGGAATCTAGAAACATTACAGCTTTGCTATTAAATATAATAGAGAATAACTAGCAGCAATTGGTAATATCAAATAAAACTTACATTTCTGCATCAAATTAACGTAATCTAGGAATAAAAATAAATAAAAAACAATCCATATACCTCGGGGTCCATATGAGGGAAGAGAGCTTGGAGGTGATCAAGGAGAGAAGGCGGCGGAGCAAAACGAACAGAAGAAGGAGATGAAGGCGAGCAGCGCCGGAGCTTCTTAGAGACAGAAGCCGATGGCGATGACGGGATATCCTCGAAGAACGATCTCTTGCTACCGCACACTGCCGCAGACATCCTTCGCTAGATCAAAGAAGAACTCTCTTTCTACCTCTATCTATGTTAATCCCTGACCTTCTTTCTATCTAATTTGGAAAGAGAAGTGGGGTTGTAGGGGGATGAGATTTCTGTTTGGTTGATGAGAAATTTGATGGGATTCTATTCGAAAGGCGTTGGCTTTGACTTGGCTTTGGGATATTAGGTTTTCTTATCCGTGGACTGTGGGGTTCTTTTTTCTTATATATATTAAGGACGGTGAACTGCTGGAGAAGAAAAGCAATACCTTTTAAAGCGGTGCGGGTTTTGTTATTTATATATATTCACCGTTATTTCTTCTTCTTTTTCAAACAGAAAAAGGGCAATGGCCGCATTGGGAGATTATGAGAACTGCGGGGGTGGACCAATCATATATAATCATATATATAACAACGTAGAGATAAGTGGCCCAACCATTTTTTCTATTTTTTAAAATTTTTAATTATCTATAATAAAATAAAATAAAATAAAATAATGAAAATTATTAATATTTTTTAAAATTTGAATTTGAAACGTAAATGATTATTTTAAAAAATAATTTTGAAAGTAATGGTAAATGATTATGTCTTAAATTTAATTTTTTTATTACTTAAATATTTAAATTAAATTTCAAACGTAATGGTAAATGATTATTATTACCATTTATGTTATTTGAAACGTAATGCTTCCATTCTAAGCAAAATATTTTAATATATTTTATTTAATAATATTAATGTTATTTGATAATTTTTTATAATTTTTAAAATACTATATATTTAAAAGTTTTAGATGAAGATAATGCAAAGATCCTATCGCTTTTAAATAATAAAGCTCAAAAAATAGAGTTTAAGTTTAATTGAGTTTCTAAGACTTTGTCTATAAAATGCAATTCCATCCTTCAAATATTTCTTTGCAACTATTGTCATACTTATCCAATCTTGTGTTTGGTTCGTGAGTTCCCACTGGAGTAATCGCATGAAGAATCTCTAACTGTAAATGGGTCAAATCGGGTGATCGCATTGGTGTTGTGATACAATCATGGTCCAAGACTCAATTAAGGCTGCCGAAGAACCCATGAAGCTACCAACGGGGCCGATTATTTGTGCTCGAGCTAAGAGGTTCAAGGAAGCTGTTGCGGGCCTTATTGATCGAATTTGGGGTGAAGCTGTTGCTGGATTTATCGATCAATCATGGACATGCAATCCAAGCGTGCCATGCAACTTAATTCAAGTTCAATTCTAGTTTTCTTCAACTTGAGAATTTATTTGCTGGAATAAAGAATTAAAATCGGTTTTAGTTAGTTAGTTAAATTAGTTTAAAAGTTTATAATTATGTCATAGTTTGAACATCAATAATTTGAGTTTAAAATATGTCATAATCTAAGCATTTTAAATGTCTTAAGTTTATTAATTGTCTTATTTCGTACAGCTTTATTATGTGTTTTTAATATGGTCTTAGTTCAGACACCATAATTGTGTCTAATGTTTAGACAAATTAAATTGTGTCAAATTAAGTCTTATGATTAAGCCGAGTTTAATTTTTTCTTGCAGGTTGAATACATTGGCTGCTCATCAAACAAATTCAATGGACAGCATTTAAGGAAAAACATGCATCTAGACGTGCATGCATGAGAAGGTTGTTGTTTGCTTTCTTCCAAGCAACTCTTCATGGTAGTCAATGTATCAAGTGTTTTCACACTTGATTAATCAGGTGATAACTTTAGTTCACACTAAAGTGACCATCTAACTCCGCCTGTTCACACCTAAAAGTTGTTCGTGTGCCACAATCAGCAATAAATCATTGAGGCACATTCGGCTTCCTAAGGAGGCATCAATTCATGTTCACACCTCTTTAACTGATCGGATACTTGCATATTCAGCTAACTTCAAAGCCCACATGGTTTGACTGTTTGGGAATTGCAAAAGGCAAAGCTATTGGCATCTTCCATGCTTAGAAATCTTCAAGGATATTATTGTTCAATTTAATAGGCAATTAGCTCAATTAAGCTGATTCAGAACATGTCCATTCGGCTAGACCTTGTATCAACCTATAAATACTTGGTCTAAATCATGTAATGAGAATTTTTTGAACCTTTAATGAATTTTAAGTTAATTGTGACTTATTCAACTCCCTTTGTTTATTTGTGACTCAATTGACTTATCTAGCTAAGTCTAGTGGCGTCAATCTAATTCATTCTGAACTTATCACTTCTAGCAAGTGTGGCGTTCAACCCCTATACCGATTGGTTCCTATCTTTCTAGATAGAGGGTCACGGTTTGTTATCTTTAGCCAATCCATTACTAAGTGTTGACATAAGAATCGGGTCAATATTCTCATATAATATTGGTTCATTCTTCAACCTTAATTTAAAATCCAACTTCGCCAAAACTATCCATGTAACATCCCCTTGTAAACCGACCATCTTTGAAACCAGTCATATTTATCCTTCAATTATGATACTACTTAATTTACGATCAAGAACATTCGTAACTCATAAACAACTTCGAGTACAAGTTCACATCATTTGGCATCAGAGCTAACTAAATTAAGTAAGTATTTACATTTTTGAAGCTCCTAGGATCGAAATATAAAAAAAATTCGATTAAAAAAATTTCAATAATAAAAAAAGATTACAATTACAAATTTCAAAATACAAAAAAGGAAGACTTGAATTGTAAAAAAAAAAGAAGAAGAAGAAAGTTAGCTCAAAAAGTGTTATTTTTTTCCCGAGAACTAATTTTCTTACCCAAAACATGTTCAGCCACACTTTTTGATAGAGGGTTGGGCGCGGACCAAGATCGAGTTGTCAAGTCACGGGAAAAAGTCCTACGAAAACTATAGACACTTGGATCTGAAACAAAAACAGAAAACAGAAAATTAAACTTAAAAGACCAAGAAAACCAAATTGAAATAGAATGATACTTGGGCGGCAAGAAAGGATGAAGAAAGAACGTTTCTTGATGCCAAAGAATGTTGCAAAACCGATCCTTGAAGCTTGGAATGGCTGGAAACGCAACAAGAACAATTAAACCAAGTTAATCAACAATTCGACACAAACAAAAATAATTAAAAAAACAAATAGCAGAAAAGATGGATAAAGTCCTAAGAAGCCTTGAAATCAAGAAAGATTTCACAACTCCCTTCAGACGACTCTAATCTTCCCTCCAATGTAAAAACACGGCAAGAAGAAGGTTGAAGATGGCTCCCACAATCAAAAAGATTATTAAAATTACTTCTAAAGAAAACTCAAGAGAGAATTCTTGGAGAAACTCAAAAAGAGTTTTCACTCCACAAAAAAAATTTGAATTCAATATCATATATAAGGGTGGCCGGCCAAGCCATATATATAGGCCTCCTAACTACTTTCTTATCCCTACTAGGAAAACTAAAAAAACCCTAATTGTTGCCTTTCAAGGGAATTTCGTCCAAGGCCTTTAAATGGGCCTCTTGGACTGAATTCTTACATAGAAATTTATTCATAAAGTCTAAAAATTAAAACTAAGTATTTAAAGAATTAAAATTTTACAAATTGGGCCACTTTGACAATTTGGCCTGATTTTCAAGTAAGTCTAATTTAAACTTCTTGGTTGGGCTTGGAACATCTTATTGGGTCGTATCTTCAAGAACTTGGGCTTGTAATCCGTTCTCTCCCGAAATTGGTTTGTTGATGCTCATAACTGAGGTCCAATGCGCCTTAGCTGCAACATTCAGTTTCTTGGACCAAGATTTCCAAGATTTGAAATCTTGATTTTCTTGATTCTTGAAATCGCTCAAAACAGCAAAATTGGACCAAGATTCGGTTTCTTGATTTTCTTGAAAACAAGAAAGTGAATCTTGATTTTATTTTTCCTTTGTATACGCATCTAAGGCCTTGCTAATGAAGTCTTGAACGGTTCCAGTTAGTTTCATACGCATTTGTCTGGCCTTTGACCTCGTTATTGGGCCTTGTGGTAATTTGAGCCCATCACGTTCTTGAGCTTGAGTTGGGCCTTTGTGACTCGTATCATTCCCCCTTCCTCAAAAATATTCATCCTCGAATCTGAAAAATCAACGACTTGACCAATTCTAGACATCTTTTTTTTTGGAATACCTGCAAAACAAACACTCAACACTCAAAAATTAACAAACCTCGCCGTTAATCACTCAGAAAGGAAAATCAAATTCTCAAAGAGGTAGAATTCAGTCTTGTGAGTTCTTTAGTAGAGTCTATATCAATCAATTAGAAAGTGTATGGACCGTAACTACCAAAGAATCTTAATTGCACTAGGAGTCCAAAAAGTGATGAGACACCAATTGATTTGTGTCGCACCGAGGAAGAATTGTGCACACTTTTAAATCCTACTAACACAAGAAACAAGAAGGTGTTAGATAGTGTAAAGGAAGAATAAAATAAAAAAATGAAAACCTACAGCTAAGAATCAATAAAAATTGTTGACACCCAAAAACCCGAAAAAACTGCGGAGTAACTTGACAACTTCGTTTAAGGTGTTCCCAATCTCCAAAAATCACAAAATTTAAACTGGAATGTCCTTAAATATTTTATATTCGATCTAGAAAGTTTCAGCACAAAACTCAACCCGCTGAATATTTTTTTAATCTTTATTTGATTTCGTCATTTTCTATTTTTTTGACTTTTTCTACTGATTTTTTTTGCTGGAGATATTTTTTTAATATTCTATCACAGTGCCAAAAATATCCATATAAAATTTTTGACCAATCAGACAACGTTTACCCACTCAAATGAATTTTTTTTCAAAAATTTTTCTGGGTAAAAACTGCTATATGCTGTTTTTTTTAAAGGAAATCAGTTTAGAAATCAACCAAGAACACCCAAAACGCCCAAAATCTAATACCAAATGATAGAGAGTTGCGCACTGACCAAGATCGAGTTGTCAAGTCACGAGAAAAGTCTTACAAAAGCTCTAAATGCTTGGATCTGAAACGAAACACCCAAAACAAGAAAGAATCGGCCAAGAACCGAAACACTTATTAATATCGTTGATTGGAAACAAAGAAACAAAAATTTAGTTTCAAGAAAAGACTCCCCCAAGCCGAATCTGCAAAGGAGAAAGCCGAACAGATTCTTGAAGATTGGAATGGCTGAAAACACAACAATATTTGCAATATCTCGGTTAAGGCTGGCGAGAAATCGAGCCATGGTGGCTTCTCGATCTTCCTCCACATCGGCGTGGATCATGGCCACTTCCATTTCCTTGTAGTAATCCTCCACGCTTCGTTGGCCTTGAGTTAAGCCTTGGAGCTTTTGATACAACTCCCAATGATAGTAAGCAGGAATGAATCGCTTCCTCATTATGGCTTTCATTTCTGCCCATGTAGACACGGGACGTTCGCCATTGTGTCTTTGGCTCATCGTGAGTTGATCCCACCATATTATGGCGTAGTCGGAGAATTCTATAGCAGCTAACTTCACCTTCTTGCTTTCCGAGTAATTGTGGCACTCAAAAACTGATAGAGGAATGCGCGCGGACCAAGATCGAGTTGCCAAGTCACGAGAAACTCCTACGAAAGCTCTAATCGAACAGATCTGAAATCAAAACAAAGAATAAGATTAAAAACAAATCAGATCTGGAAATTAAGATCCCCAAAACAATCAAGAACAGCCAAGAATCAAAGATCTTATGAATAGATGTTTTCGGAATGCAAAAACACGAAATCGATCTCCAAGATTGATTTTCAACAAGCTGAATCTGCCCAAGAACAAACCGACAATAAAAACCCCAAATTTCAGCAACTTGATTTCCCCAAAATCAGAATGTATTAATCGACAAGAACCCTAGGATTTAGGGATTTTGGTTCGAAACTTTACTGCCCAAAAGTAGACCGATTAAATGGAAGGATCTTGGAGTTAAACAAAGCTGAAACACAAGCAAGAACAACAAAAAAGATTAGATAATGAATCGGCACAAGTAGGAATAAAGAAACAAATCGAAACAGCAAGAAATAAAGAAAAGTCCTAAGAACCCTTGAATTCCTGAAAGAATTCACAAATTCCTTCAAACGGCTCTAATCTCCCCTCCAAAGAATATCGATGGCAAGAAGAAGGTTGAAGATGGCTCCCACAATCAAAAGATTGTTAAAACAACTTCTAAAGAAAACTCAAGAGAGAATTCTTGGAGAAAACCCCAAAGAAAATTCTGCACTCAACAAATCTGAAATTTGATAGAAAAAATAATAATAAGATGTTTTTACAAAGGGTGGCTGGCCAATGCTTATATAGGCCTCCAACAAATCCTAATCTCACAAGTAACTAATAAAAAATTAAACCTAATTAATAAAATAACAAGGTAAATTCGGCCATGCACTTATATGGGCTGTTTTGGGCCGAATTTTACATGTAATGCTCCTAAAGATTAAAAAATTAAATTAAACAAGTAAGATGTTTACAAATTGGGCCCTTTGACATTTTGGCCTGATTTTGAACTAAGTATGAAGAAATTTCTTGATTGGGCTGGATTTTGGTTATTGGGCCTCGCCTTCAAGAATTTGGGCTCGTGATCCATCTCCTACCAAAATTGGGTCGTTGACGCTCGTAATGGAGATCCAATGCGTTTTGGCTACAAGATTTGGTTTCTTGGACCAAGATTTCCAAGATTTGAAATCTTGATTTTCTTGGTTCTTGAAATCTCTTCGAACAGCAAAATTAGGCCAAGATTCGGTTTCTTGATTTTCTTAAAAACAAGAAAGTGAATCTTGATTTTCTTGTTCTCTCGTGTATGCATCTAAGGCCTTGCTAACAAGCTCTTGAATGGTCCCATTTAGTTTGGACCGTATTTGTCGGGCCTTTGATCTCGTTATTGGGCCTTGTGGCAATGTGAGCCCATCACGTTCTTGAATTTGGATTGGGCCTTTATGACTCGTATCATTCCCCCCTTCCTCAAAAAGATTCATCATCGAATCTAAAAAATCAAATGAACTCGACTTTCCTCGATCGAACGGGACTAATGGCAATTGAGTCCACTGAAAAGAATAGCCATGAAATAGTAAATAGCAACGCAAACAAGTTTGTAGTCCAATTATAAGCATAATAGAACAGGTATAACGCATGTGAATGGACAGATTCAGATTACCATGCCTTAATCGACGGTTTAGAGATTCACTCACACATGCATTATCAAAAACAAGAATCTTTTTATCAACCATCAAAATAGATTTATCATCAATAAATAAAATAGGACAGTCAAGCACGTTTCGATCTAAGTGTTCATCAACACGATCTTTGTCGCTATCCGAGGAGTACAAAAGTGTTTCAAAGGTTTCAAGCATCTTACCTTGATAAGCAAAAGAATAATGGTCGATTTTACCTTTTTCATTTAAAACAAACCTTCGCTCATCGGGGGCATAGTGTAGTCGAATCTCCGTTGTTGAGTTAACCTTTGTCAAATGGAACTCAAACTTCATGTACAACCACATAAACTGTTTAAGGCACGAATATAAATTGAAAACAAATTTGGAAAATTTCGTTACCTTATTCTCCAAAACAGATTTGGACAAATTCGAGGATTTTACACAAGGTAAATCAAGAGAATAACAAATCACGCTTCTTTTCATAATGACTTTATCAACCACAATCGAAGAGTAACAATTAATCGGATCAAAATGAGGGGATCTTTTAAGAACTAAGTCACCAAAAGTTTTATTAATAATTTTCAAATCTGCACTGGACTCGGTTTCTAAAATTTCCTTACCTCGCTTACCTTCGGGTCATGTAATGTGATTTCATCTTTGCCTAAGTTGATCGTATGAAAGCGTCTTTCATTTGAGAGGTATTGAAGTTGAAAGTTATCTTTCGATCTTTCGGGAACCTAAAAAGTAGCAACACAAGAAAAATTCATATCTTGGTTAGTGGAAACATTCCTCACTACCCTTCCGACGTCTTTTTCTTTTGTTTCTTTTTCTAATTCATTTTCTCTTCTTTCTTCAATTTCTTTTTCACTCTCAATCTCTTTTTGCTCTTTTTCATTCTCTTTTTCTTTTTCCTCACTTGTTTTAACAGAATTTTTCAGTTTGATTTGGTTCTCATGGACTTGTTCCGGAGTGAGCGGCACTAAGGTGAGTTTCTTTCCTTGATGCTTGAAAGAATACCTATTGGTACGACCATCGTGAGTGACTTTTCGATCCAGTTGCCATGGTTCTCCTAGCAACAAATGGCAGGCTTGAATAGGCATTACGTCGCACACAACTTCGTCTTGATACTTACCGATAGAAAAGGCGATGCGCACTTGTTGAGTGACCCTAAATTGGCCTTCGTTGCTAAGCCCTTGTAGTTGATAAGGTTGAGGATGCTTGGTAGTGGTTAAGCAAAGCTTTTCCACCATCGTCGTGCTGGCTATGTTCGTGCAACTTTCACCATCAATAATAACTCTACAAAGCTTACCTTGTACATGGCAGCGAGTATGAAAGAGATGTTCTCGTTGCTGATCGTTCTTTGGTTTTGCCAAAGATGATTGTCCACGATCATGAAAATCATCATCCATTCTAGGGACACGTTGAGGGGCTGCACCTATGGGGCTGGTTATCCCTATCTTCCTTAATTGGATCTCGATATTGATGTTTTGATTCACTCGTACCTCATTCAAAGTAGTATTCAATGTTTGAAGTGTAGCATTTATTTGTGTGATTGCAGCAGTATGTCCGTCTAACTGTTGTTGGACTTTCATAAGTGCATCATTATTATCACCTTTAGACATCTTCAAAACCTGTAAAAAATAAACACTCAACACTCAAAAATAAAAGTTAGCAAACCTCACCGTTAATCACTCAAAAAGAAAAAATCAAATTCTCAATGAGGTCGAATTCAATCTTGTGAGTTCTTTATCAGAGTTTATATCAACCAATTAGAGAGTGTGAACCAAACTACCAAAGAATCCTAATTTGCACTAGGATGCCAAAAACTGACGAGACACCAATTGATTCGTGTTGCACCGAGGAAGAAGTTGTGCACACGTTTAAATCCTACTAACACAAGAAACAAGAAGGTGTTAGATAACGTAAAGGAAGAATAAAGGTAAACAAATGAAAACCTACAGCTAAGAATCAATAAAAATTGCTGAAAACAGAAAACCCGAAAAACTGCGGAGTAACTTGACAACTTCGTTCGAGGTGTTCCCGATCTCTAAAAATCACGAAATTAAATCTGGAATGTCCTTAAATATTGAATTTTTGATCTGGAAATTTTGGGCACCAAATTCAACCCGCTGAATCTTTTTTTAAATTTTATTGAATTTCGTATTTTTTTTGATTTTTTTGACTTTTTGACTGATTTTTTGCGGGAATAATTTTTTTATATTCAATCACAGTGCCAAAAACATGTATGTAAAATTTCAGATCAATTGGACAACGTTTACCCACTCAAATGAATTTTTTTAACAATTTTTCTGGGTAAAACTGCTGTTTGTGCTTTAAAAAATAGAGATCAGTTTAGAAATCAACCAAGAACACCCAAAACGCCCAAAATCTGATACCAAATGATAGAGGAATGCGCGCGGACCAAGATCGAGTTGCCAAGTCACGGGAAACTCCTACGAAAGCTCTAATCGAACAGATCTGAAATCAAAACAAAGAATAAGATTAAAAACAAATCAGATCTGGAAATTAAGATCCCCAAAACAATCAAGAACAGCCAAGAATCAAAGATCTTATGAATAGATGTTTTCGGAATGCAAAAATACGAAATCGATCTCCAAGATTGATTTTCAACAAGCTGAATCTGCCCAAGAACAAACCGACAATAAAAACCCCAAATTCCAGCAACTTGATTTCCCCAAAATCAGAATGTATTAATCGACAAGAACCCTAGGATTTAGGGATTTTGGTTCGAAACTTTACTGCCCAAAAGTAGACCGATTAAATGGAAGGATCTTGGAGTTAAACAAAGCTAAAACACAAGCAAGAACAGCAAAAAGATTAGATAATGAATCGGCACAAGTAGGAATAAAGAAACAAATCGAAACAGCAAGAAATAAAGAAAAGTCCTAAGAACCCTTGAATTCCCGAAAGAATTCACAAATTCCTTCAAACGGCTCTAATCTCCCCTCCAAAGAATATCGATGGCAAGAAGAAGGTTGAAGATGGCTCCCACAATCAAAAGATTGTTAAAACAACTTCTAAAGAAAACTCAAGAGAGAATTCTTGGAGAAAACCCCAAAGAAAATTATGCACTCAACAAATCTGAAATTTGATAGAAAAAATAATAATAAGATGTTTTTACAAAGGGTGGCTGGCCAATGCTTATATAGGCCTCCAACAAATCCTAATCTCACAAGTAACTAATAAAAATTAAACCTAATTAATAAAATAACAAGGTAAATTCGGCCATGCACTTATATGGGCTGTTTTGGGCCGAATTTTACATGTAATGCTCCTAAAGATTAAAAAATTAAATTAAACAAGTAAGATGTTTACAAATTGGGCCCTTTGACATTTTGGCCTGATTTTGAACTAAGTATGAAGAAATTTCTTGATTGGGCTGGATTTTGGTTATTGGGCCTCGCCTTCAAGAATTTGGGCTCGTGATCCATCTCCTACCAAAATTGGGTCGTTGACGCTCGTAATGGAGATCCAATGCGTTTTGGCTGCAAGATTTGGTTTCTTGGACCAAGATTTCCAAGATTTGAAATCTTGATTTTCTTGATTCTTGAAATCTCTTCGAACAGCAAAATTGGGCCAAGATTCGGTTTCTTGATTTTCTTGAAAACAAGAAAGTGAATCTTGATTTTCTTGTTCTCTCGTGTATGCATCTAAGGCCTTGCTAACAAGCTCTTGAATGGTCCCATTTAGTTTGGACCGCATTTTTCGGGCCTTTGATCTCGTTATTGGGCCTTGTGGCAATGTGAGCCCATCACGTTCTTGAACTTGGATTGGGCCTTTATGACTCGTATCAAAAACTAACTCCACCTTCTTCTCCCATTCAAGATAGGCCTCGGGATCTGACCTTCCTTGAAAAGCAGGAATCGCCATTTTAATGTTCTTTAAATCATCATCGGTCCTCTCTCGATCTCTTGGTCCCCGTGCTCGTTGGCCTTGTTGCCTTGCACTTTGTCGCGAAGCTCGATCACTTTCAACGTCACTTGCTTCGTATAGATCATTTGCATGTTGCCATGGATGTTCTCGCTCTCTTCTCGGAATAGGAGGAGTGTTCGCACGTTGGCTTCGTTCCTCCATTTGTTCCATTCGTTCATGAAGGGAATCGAATTGAGGTTGGAACAAATGAGAAATTTCTCGCACGATTGCTTGAACTTGTAGATCGGGCACTCCGCCTCCGGGAACGTTTCCCCTTGGTTGAAGATTAACTCCTCCACCAGCAGCATTTGAAGCTCCTCCAATCGTCGCTCGTCGTTCCGGGCTCCTTGACATGATGATTAAAATTAAGGATTTTTTCTCACCACAAAGACCTCACAAATTCACTCACAAGAAAAAAATTCACTCCTCTCGTGTTTCACTCTATTTCCGGCTTTTATCTTGATGTACACTCTTGCCTTTTACCTCTCAAATCCAACTCTCGATATTCTAAAAAGCTACTTAGATTTATCCACACTTGTGGGTCGGCTTCAAGGGGTTTGCAAAGGAAAGTCGTATGGTTTAGGGTAGGCTTGAAAGAAAGAAAGGTTTAAAGATGTGGCGTATAAAATGGATTCACTAATTGAAAAAAAAGAATCACTTGAATTTTTTTTTAAATAGTGTGAAATTTCACTAAGATGAATATAAAGGAGTATAGAATGTGATTTTGGAAAAATTTTTGTTGAAGTGTCTCCAGACTCTTTTTTTTACGGATCTTTCACGTTCTTTTCGTCCGCACCTAGACCGTATACAATTTTTTTCAATTTTTTTTTCTTTTCGATTTCTTTTTTTTTTCGAAACTACAATTTACGTACCTAAATTAACCAGCTTTGATACCAACTGATACGAGCTCGTTTCGGATGTTGTGACGAGTCGTAATATGTTCCCGATCGAATTTAGGTAGTGTCGATTTAGTTCAAATTCAATAAGATGGTTTTAGATGACTTAGGAAACAAAATAGGGATAAATGGTTTCCAATGAAACAAGAACGAACCCTTATTAGCAAATAAGAACCCGGGCTTAAAGGTTTCAAAGAAAAGAAAAGGATGGTAGATAAAACCGAGACCCTCTATTTAGCAAAATAGGAACCTTTGGTATATTTGTGAACGCCACACCAAGGGTGATAAGTTTGAAACAAAGTCAGATTGACGCCACTCATAAAGATAAGTCAATTGAGCTTTGAAGAATAAAGAGAGTGAATTGCCTCACTAAAATGATATTTCATTCAGGAATTTGTCAAAAAAGTCCTTTTACAAGAAATTCAAGACATGAATGCAAAATTAGCCTTTCTACTAGTAGCCTTTCTACTAGTAGCCGAATGGACAAATTCAAGACTTAGTTTCTAAGTAAACAATGAACTAAAATTCAGCATGAATGCAAAATTATTAGCCCATGTAGATTCGGCTGAATGAGAGTTCCAATGGTCATCTTCTAGATGGGCAAATGCACCTTGAACATCTTGGATGTGCATGAATAGGCTAGGTTCGGTCAATGAACATAATGAGGTCATTCATGAAGCAACTATTGCTGAAAAATTACCAGCATTTATTGGCAATTTGAACAGCCATTTAGAAGTGTGAACGGATGGTTTTGAAGGGCCATGAGGTGTGAACATGGCTGAACCGAACAGCCATAGTGTGAACAGCCTTTATACTTCCTTGAGAAGAGAATCGGCCAATCTTGAAAGGATGAAAAGCTTGGTCACTTTGGCCGAATAGTTGCCTTGAAAAAACTCCAAAAATTAATCAGCTTTAATGCATTAAATCAGCTGCACATGCATCTTCAAATTCATTGAATCTCCATGCATGAATCTGCCCAATTCATCTTCAAATTCGGCTGCACCTAAAAACACACATGAACTTAATTAATTTCAAGCAAATTCAGCTGAACTAAATTAAAGTATAATGTGAACATCCTAAATAACATTGAGACAACTTAAATATTAACAAATCATAACACATAAATTCGGCTGGACAAATTTAAAACATGTAATAATTTAGACAAACTAAATGACAACAAGACATCTTTAATTTAACTAAATCAAGACATATTAAACACTTAAATTAATTAAGGCATATTTAAAAGCTGTAATGAAACTTATTTAAATGCTTATTTAAATGGTCTAAATTCCAGCAGCAAATTAATTAGCTAGAACGAAATTCAGCTTCAAAGAAGTTGAATATGTTTAGCTCGTTTTTAAACTCCTTGCTATCATTTTCCTCAACCCGTTCCACCATTGCTAAAATAGCATCTTTGAATCGTTTAGCTCTAGCTCGCGTTATTGGACCAATGGGCAGCTTGATGGCTTCTTGTTCGTTCTCCATTTGGTTCGTAGGCAAGCTCACATCATGCTGCTCATTTAATTGAATTTGGGGATTTAATTTCAGATCTGATTAGTTTAATCTTATTCTTTGTTTTAATTTTCAGATCTATTCGTTTAGAGCTTTCGTAGGAGTTTTCCGTGACTTGGCAACTCGATCTTGGTCCGCGCGCAACCCCCATATCATTTGGTATCAGATTTTGGGTGTTTTGGGAGTTCTTGGTTGATTTCTAAACTGATCTCAATTTTTAAAGCAAAAACATCAGTTTTACCTAGAAAAATTGTTCGAAAAAAATTCATTTAAGTGGGTAAACGTTGTCCAATTGATTTGAAATTTTACATACATATTTTTGGACTGTGATTGAATATAAAAAAATTAATCCCGCAAAAAAATCAGTCAAAAAAGTCAAAAAAATCAAAAAATACGAAATTCAATAAAAATTTTAAAAAAAGATTCAGCAGATTGAATTTGGTGCCCAAACTTTCCAGATCAAAAATTCAATATATAAGGACATTCCAGATTTAATTTCGTGATTTTTGGAGATCAGGAACACCTCAAACGAAGTTGTCAAGTTACTCTGTAGTTTTTTTCGGGTTTCCTGGTTTCAGCAATTTTTATTAATTCTTAGCTGTAGGTTTTCATTTGTTTGCTTTTTATTCTCCCTTTACAATATCTAACACCTTCTTGTTTCTTGTGTTAGTAGGATTTAAACGTGTGCACAATTCTTCCTCGGTGCAACACGAATCAATTGGTGTCTCGTCAGTTTTTGGCATCTTAGTGCAAATTAGGACTCTTTGGTAGTTTCGGTTCATACACTTTCTAATTGGTTGATATAGACTCTACTAAAGAACTCACAAGACTGAATTCTACCTCATTGAGAATTTGATTTTTCTTTTTGAGTGACTAACGGTGATGTTTGCTAATTTTTCTTTTGAGTGTTGAGTATTTGTTTTACAGGTATTTCAAAAAAAAAGAGAGAAAAAAATAAGATGGTAGTCTGCCGCACCCTTAACATCCAAATGGGAGACGATTGTGATAACCAAAGGACCAATATTTTCCATTCTAGGTGTTTTATAAAAGGTAACTTATGTTCACTTATTATTGATAGTGGGAGTTGTTCGAATGTAGTTAGCAGCTATTTGGTGGATTCCTTAAAGTTACCTTGTATCGAGCACCCTAAGCCGTATCACCTTCAGTGGCTTAATGAATGCTCAGAAGTTAAAGTTACAAAACAGTCCTTGATCACTTTTAAGCTTGGGAATTATGAGGATGAGGTATGGTGTGATGTGGTCCCAATGCATGCGGCACACTTGCTCCTTGGACGGCCTTGGCAATTTGATCATGATGTTACACACCAAGGCAAGCTTAATAGATACTCTATTGTGTTTAAAGGCCGAAAATTCACTCTTGCTCCTTTAAATCCCAGTGATGTATATAAAGATCAATTAAAAATGATGAAATTTTGTGAGAGGGTGAGGGAGAAAGGACAAACAAAAAAGACAGAGAGAAAAGAGGCTAGTAGTGAAAAAAGTCAAAATTTAAATGGCCCAAAGGTGAGTGAATCCGCAAGTGGTAAAAATAGGGTGAAAAATTTAATTGCAACAAAAAAAGATGTGCGGAGAGACCTATTTAATGAACAGCCTTGTATCCTTGTGAGGTTTAGGCAAAATAATTTATCTCTATCTAACATTAATGAAAATTTGCCTATTGTGTTTCAATGTTTTTCGCAGGATTATGAGGATGTTTTTAGTGAGGTCCCTAAAGGTTTATCACCTTTGCGTGGGATAGAACACTTCCATTGGCCACATATGAAAGATAACTTCCAACTTCAATACCTTTCCGATGAAAGACGCTTTCATACGATCAACATAGGCAAAGATGAAATCACACTACATGAGCCCGAAGGTAAGCGAGGTAAGGAAATTTTATCAACCGAGTCCCGTGCAAATTTGAAAATTATTGATAAAACTTTTGGTGACTTACTTCTTAAAAGATCCCTTCATTTTGTTCTGAATAATTGTTACTCTTCGATTGTGGTTGATAAGATCATTATGAAAGGAAGCATGAGTTGTTATTCTCTTGATTTGCCTTATGCAAAATCCTCGAATTTGTTCAAATCTGTTGTGGTGAATAAGGTAACGAAATTTGCCAAGTTTGTTTTCAATTTATATTTGTGCCTTAAACAGTTTATGTTGTTGTACATGAAGTTTGAGTTCCATTTGACAAAGGTTAACTCAACAACAGAGCTTCGAATACACTATGCCCCCGATGAGCGAAGGTTTATTTTAAATGAAAAAGGTAAAATCGACCCTTATTCTTCTGCTTATCAAGGTAAGATGCTTGAAACCTTTGAAACACTTTTGTACTCCTCGGATAGTGATAAAGATCGTGTTGATGAACACTTAGATCGAAACGTGCTTGACTGTCCTATTTTATTTATTGATGATCTATCTATTTTGATGGTTGATAAAAAGATTCTTGTTTTTGATAATGCATGTGTGAGTGAATCTATAGACGGTCGATTAATGCATGGTATGATTATGCAACTCTGTGAACCATGTGAATCTTTTCAAATACCTACTTGTGACGATTATGTTTACCATTTGATTTATTACTCGCAATTTATTCATGGTTTGTGGGAACAATTTGAGACGACTGAATGCCTTAAAACATGTCCATCTTTGTTTCGAATATTTGACGAGGCAGTGGCGAGTAAATTAGATTGTTTGCATGGTAATCTGAATCTGTCCATTCACATGCGTTATACCTGTTCTGTTATGCTTATGATTAGACTACAAGCTTGTTTCTGTTGCTATTTACTATCTCATGGCTATTCTTTTCAGTGGACTCAGTTGCTATTAGTCCCGTTCGATAGAGGAAAGTCGAGTTCATTTCATTTTTTAGATTCGAGGATGAATCTTTTTGAGGAAGGGGGGAATGATACGAGTCACAAAGGCCCAACCAAGCTCAAAAAGGTGTTGGGCTCAAATCAAGAAAATCAAGATTCACTTTCTTGTTTTCAAGAAAATCAAGAAACTGAATCTTGGCCCAATTATGCTGTTCGAAGAGACTTCAAGAATCAAGAAAATCAAGATTTCAAATCTTGGTCCAAGAAACCAAATCTTGTAGCCAACAGGCATTGGATCTCCGTTACGAGCATCAACGACCCAATTTCGGAAGGAGATGGATCACGAGCCCAAATTCTTGAAGGCGAGGCCCAATAACCAAATTCCAGCCCAATCAAGAAATTCCTTCATACTTAGTTGAAAATCAGGCCAAAATGTCAAAGGGCCCAATTTATAAACATTTTAATTGTTTAATTTAATTTTTTTTAAGCTTTAGGAACATACATGTAAAATTCGACCCAAAAACAGCCTATATATATGCTTGGCCGAATTTTCCTTTATTTATTCTATTAATTAGGTTTAATTTTATTAGTTACGTGTTAGAATAGGATTACTTGAGGCCTATTTAAAGGCATGGCCGGCCACTCCTTGTAGAATAACACTTAGATTCATTCTTAAATTTCAGATTTGAGAGAGCAAAATTTTCTTTGAGTTTTCTCCAAGATTTCTTTCTTGAGTTTTCTTTAGAAGTTGTTTTAACAATCTTTTGATTGTGGGAGCCATCTTCAACCTTCTTCTTGCCATCGATATTCTTTGGAGGGGAGATTAGAGCCGTTTGAAGAGATTTGTGAGATCTTTCGGGATTTCAAGGATCTTTAGGACTTATCTTTTATTCTTGCTGTTCAATTTCTTTTCTTTATTTCTGTTGATGCCGAATCTATATCTAATTTCTTTGCTGTTTTTGTTTGTGTTTCAGCCTTGATTCAAACTCCAAGAACTCTTCATTTAATCGGTTCTTTTATTGGCAGCATCTAATCGATTCAAAATTCCCCAAAATTTAGGGTTCTTGTTGTTTTCTATTTCTTCTTGTTGGGTGAAATTTGGCTGCTGAAATTTGGGCAATTCATCTTGGGTGTTCAATTGGACCGAATCGCAACTTAAATTCACTTCTTGAACCGTTCAATTTCATCTATTTCTTTCTGTTCTTTTTTGCCACCCAAATCCCTAATCTTCCAATTAAAAATCTGATTGTTTCAATCTACTTACTGTTTTGGTGTTCTTGGCAGATTCGGCTTGTGGGATTTCACTATTGGAGTTCGATTTCATCTTCTTTGATGTGATCCGGCTCGATTAATTGAGTCGTTTCACGTAATTGCCCGATCGTCGACGAGGAATAGTTGAGTTATCAAAAATAGGATGAAATAAGGCTAAAGATGCGGAAGCTTTCAAATGGTTTTAAAGGTTGGCTAAGGTGATGGTAAATTTATAAGGGTAGTAGGCTCGATTTAAGGATAAAAATAAGAAAAATGGAAGTTGATAAATGAAGGCTCGGTTTTGTAAAAAGATATTATAGTTGGGTAAAATCTAGAATAGTCGGTGGAATGGATAAATGAGCTTAAACGCCAGAAACGATTCAACACTAAAAAGTGTCACCCCGATTTCTATTCGATTCAAGGTGGGATTGCGGAATTGTAGAAGGGTTGAACGCCACACCAAAGCAAGGTGATAAGTTCAAAAGAGAACGATAGACGCCACTAGCACGCTAGATAAGTCAGATCGAAACTCGTACGAATTTAGAGAGGAGAAAACTCACTCTTTGAACAAAGTTCATTCAAATGATCAAAAGTCAAAAGTCCCTTACAAATGAAATCAACAAACTATTTATACTAGTTTCTTATGCTAACCGAATAGTCCATTCATGAACTTAATGATTAAGTAATGAACCTAAATTAAGACATGAACCTTCTAGAAAAATGACCAATGGTGTCCTTGTCCATGTTCGGCCGAATGGGAGATGAATGGGCAGCTTCATGTATGAGCAAACTTTGGAAGCCAATGGGATTGTCTAGGTTCGGCCATGGGATGCATGAAACTCCCAAAGGGTGTCTCTTGGCCGAATAGGTGCTTAGGAAACTCCAAGGGTCCTCCCACATGCATCGATTGTACATGGAACTTGGAAGGGGCCTTGAACCTAGCCATACATGCACTTGCATTGATTACCCCCCCCATTCATGCATGTGTGCCGTCCAAGGGAGATGCACCTTTCAATATGCATTAACCTTCCACGTACATGAATGTATGTCCTCCAAACATTGAACTGGTCCATGCATGTATCCTCCCGTTCAATTAACTTTCCCATGGACCTTGCATTAAATGCCATGAATGTATCTTCCAAATTCGGCTAACCTACAAAAGTAAATAACATAATTAAATAACACACAACTATTCATATAATTATAATTTAAAATAATAACTAAATAACTTAATATCACTAACTAAATTTGAACACAATAATTATAAGTCAACTTATAATAAATTCAGCTAGCTCAAAAATAGTCAAAACACTTAATGAGTTGAAATTGAGCTAGGGGTTTCGGCATGAGCTGTAGAAAACTTAATTATAAACTAAATTAAGACTTAGTTTATTGAAAGAAAGAAAGAAGGAGCTGAAAGTAAGCTCGGTTGAGCTCAAACGAGCTGAAACAAGCTCAAATGAGCTGAGTTGAGCTGGACGGTGCTCGAGGAGCTAGAAATGACCTAGGATCAGCTTGCCAACAATGCACGGGTCCTTTGGATAGTTGCTTCAAGCTGATTTTGTGAGCTTTGGCCCTTGTTTCGAACCAAGGTTTTGCATTAGAAGCTAAAATAGCTTCTAGGAAATGTTTAGCATAAGCTTGAGTTATAGGTCCTTTAGGCAGCTCGTTTAGATCTTGGTTTGCACTCGAGGATGCCCTGGGCGTGCTCACATCATTCTTGAACTCCGAATACATTTATTCATTCGTTCTTTGTTCCTTGCTGCTCATTTAATTGAATTTGGGGATTTAATTTTAGATCTGATTAGTTTAATCTTGTTCTTTGTTTTAATTTTCAGATATGTTCGTTTAGAGCTTTCGTAGGAGTTTTCCGTGACTTGGCAACTCGATCTTTGTCCGCGTGCAACCCCCGTATCATGTTCTCAAAAATCCCCAATTCCTAGGGTTTGGCCGATTGGATCTCTTTCAATTTGGGGATCAATTGATTGCTGGAAATTAGGCATTCTTGGCTGAATCAATCCCTTGGCAGAATCGCATCCTTTCCATACTTTCAATTCTGTTTGATTCGTTTTTTCTATTTCTTTGTTTCTTGCTGCTCTTTTAATTGAATTTGGGGAATTCCAATTCAATTCTGATTTACTTTTAATCTTGTTCTTTGTTTTGAATTCAGATCTGATTCGTCTAGAGCTTTCATAGGAGTTTCTCGTGACTTGGAAACTCGATCTTGGTCCGTGCGCAACTCTTTATCACTGTTCACACCATGACCATTCGGTTCAGCCATGTTCACACCATGGGGACTCTTCAAAACCGTCCATTCACACCTAAAATGGCTGCTCAAGTTCCCTCTTTAATTCTGGTGATTTTTCAGCAATAGTTGCTTATTGAATGCCCATTCAAGCCACTAGCCGAATGTAGTTGCTTGATACGATCTCGGTTTAGTAGTTGAGCCTGAGTCGTTTAGTTCCCGATCGTAAACGAAGAAGTATATTAGACAAGAAGAAGATAGAATATATTTCTGTTCAAAGAAGTAAAGTAAGTTCGTGCAAAGTTGGATGTGGATTTGGTTTAAGTCGAAATGGTATGACTAGAATGATCAAGTTCGGTTTAGGTTTAATTAAGAAATGGTCTTTGGTTTTGGTACGTTTTGGTATTTGGGAATTGGTACGAAATGGTAAAGGATTTGACACAAAATGGTAATGGATTTGGTTCGAAATGGTAATGGTTCAAAAAGGCCAAGAGTGAACCAACACTAAAGAAAAGTGTCGACCCGAAACTTATAGGACCTAAATGAGTTGGAAATGGTTGATAAGGACCTTGACCCGATACTTAAGAAAGTATGAACCAAAGGTATCAAAAGTGAACGCCACACTCGGGTTTAGGGAGTGATAAGTTCGGAAGAGACTCGAAAAGACACCACTAAAAGCTAGATAAGTCTTATGGGTCTCGAATGAAATTTGAGAGAAAAATGCCTCACAAATTTGGCAGCAATTCGATAATTAAAATGTCAAAAGTCCTTTACAAAGTAAAATTTTAGCTATTTATAAGCAACACCTAAGCTAGCCGAATGGTCACTTACATTCCTTAAAAATTAAGCAAATGAATCACTTAAATGAACTAGCTAGATTCGGCTGAACATGGAGCTCCATTAGACACCTTCTAGATGAAGCATTGGACTTGGAAAAACTTGGATGATGCATGGATAGCTAGGTTCGGCCAATGGGCATAAATTAGCTCATTTATGTTGCAACTTTTGGCTGAAAAGTGACCAGCAATTAAGAGGGTAATGAGCAGCCAATTCAAGTGTGAAAGCTCAACATTGAAGAGTCATGGAGTGTGAACACATGGAACCGAAAAGCCAAGATGCATCCAGCAAATGTGAAAGGATTAATTGACAGCTTTGGAGTTGGAAACATTAGCTCTCTTGACCGAATAGTCACCTAAGAATGCCAAATTCAGCTCACCAATTTGATGCATGTATCTCCAGGTTCATTGAATCTATTGTGCATGCACCAAGCTAAATGAATCTCCACATTCGGCTCACCTTGCTAAATGAACCCCCACATTCGGCCAACCTGCATAAATAGGAAGAACTAAGATTAATGTGGTATTTAGCTGAACTAAATTAAGAATAAAACAAGACACATTAATTCGGTCAACAATGACACTAAAATCAGCTCATTAAATTCGGCAGCTTTAAAGCAACTTTAAATCATGTAATAAAACTTGACATATTAAAAACATGCAACAAACATATTAATAAGCTGTAATAAACTAATTAAATCGACTTAAATAAATATTCAGCTATTAAATTAATGTCTAGTTGATATTGAGCTGAATTGAAAATGTTTGAGCTGAAGTTGAGCTAATTCGAGCTCATTGAGCTGAAATGGAAGTTAATTCAGCTCGTATTAAAGTGCACAGATTGCTTTTCGAGTTGGTCCAAGCTTCCTTGATGTGACCAACCAAGATCTCGCCCCAAACTTTGTTAACTAAAGCCGAAATAGCCTCCTTGAATTGTTTAGCTCGTGATCGGGTGATGGGACCTTGGGGCAACTCCAACGGCTCCTTGTTCGAGCTAGGTAGGACTTGAGGCATGGCCGTATCATTGCTGCTATGAAAATTCCAAATTCATTTGCTTAGCATGAAAGCTAAGTCTTGGTCACCATTCAGCCGAACCTACCTTGGTCTTCATTCATGAATTAAAGCTGGAATTTAGTTCAATGTTTGCTTAGATATTAAGCCTTGAATCTACCATTCGTCTACAAGACATTAGGCTATAAATAGTTGCTGATTTTCTTGTAAAAGGACTTTTTGCCAAAATTTTGAATGAAACTATATTTCTTTGGTGAGTTAATTCACTCTCTTTATTCTTCAAAGCTCAATTGACTTATCTTCACAAGTGGCGTCAATCTGAATTTGTTTCCGAACTTATCACCCTTGGTGTGGAGTTCAACTTTATATCGAAGGTTCCTATTTTGCTAAATAGAGGGTCTCGATTTTATTCACATTCGTTCCTTTTTCTTTGAAACATTTTAAGCTCGGGACCTTATTTGCTAATAGGGGTTTGTTCTTGTTTCATTGAATAACCCAACAAACAACAACCAACAAACACCTTTGTTTCCTTAGACATACAACTCTTGAAACTCAAAGACCTAAAATTGTTTAAAGTCGACACTACCTAATTTCGATCGGGAATCAATTACGCCTCGTCATTACATCCAAAACGAGCTCGTATCACGAGGATCAATTGAAATTGAAAGACTTTGTTGAACAATTGAGTGCAAAAGAACAAAAAGAAAAGATTGAAAAAGAAAAAAAAGAAAAGTGGAAAAGTAAGAGGTAAAAGCGAGAGAAAAGAATATAGAGAGCGAAATAAAAATGAGAGAAGAAAAAGAAAGAAAAGACAAAAAAAAGTCTTTTTACGAAATCATGAGAGGAGAACGAGTGGTAAAAGGCACGAGAGTAGTGAGAGCATTAGAGCGTAGAAAAAAGCCAAATAACAAGTGAAACACGAGAGTGAGTGTCATCTACTTTTCTTTCCTAGTGAAAAGTGAGATTTGTGGTGAGGTTTATTTTACATGTCTAGGAGTCCTGAACGCAACATGGCAGAAGGAGGCGAACGGCAACCAATAAGAAACGTTGCACCCGGAGGAGGTGGAGTACCGGATTTGGCTCAACAAGCCCTTTTGTGAGAATTCCAATGCATGCTTCAGATCGAGTTGAAATTATTCAACGAGTGTTTGGAATGAGTCGAGGAGAGGGGCCAACGAGAGCGGACTCCTCAAGGCCCACGAAGAGAACGGGGCCACCCGAAAATCAACCACGAAGACCTCTATGACCCAAGTGAAGCCGAAAGTGACCAAGGGTGAAACCAAAATGAACGACAGAGAGGTCCAAGGAATCGAGGCCTTAGAGATCGAGGGTGAGTGGACGATGACTTGAAAAATATTAAACTCTCCATCCAACTTTTTCAAGGAAAATCTAATCCGGAAGCCTACTTAGAGTGGGAGAAGAAGATTGAATTGGTCTTTGACTGTCATAACTACTCTGAGACCAAGAAGGTGAAATTGGTAGCAATTGAGTTTTTCGACTATGCTATGATTTGGTGGGACCAACTCACCACGAGTCGGAGAAGGAACGGAGACGGCCAATATCCACTTGGGCCGAGATGAAGGTGGTAATGCGATGATGGTTTATCCCATCTTACTATCACCGAGAACTATACCAAAAACTCTAAAACCTTACCCAAGGCACGAGGAGTGTTGAAGATTACTTTAAAGAGATGGAAATTGCAATGATTCATGCAGATGTCCAAGAAGATCGTGAAGTAACAATGGCGCATTTCCCTGCCAGTCTCAACCGAGACATCGCTAATATCATGAAGCTTCAACATTATATTGAAATCGTGGACATGGTGCACATGGCCATTAAGGTGGAAAAGTAGCTTAAGCGAAAAGGCGTCGTTCGAGGTTATACCACTGCGGGCACAACAAAATAGGGCCAAAGCACGAGTAAAAACAATCCACTGATCCATGCCAAGGAGAAATTAGTGTCGTCCAAAACAAACAAGCCTTTGGGTGACACCAAAAAAGGCAAGGCGACCGAGTCTTTTTCCAACCGAACGAGGGACATTAAGTGTTTCAAGTGCCTCGGGAGGGGGCATATCACCAGCCAATGTCCCAACCGTAGCAATATGGTTGATGCAAGCTCACCCATGAAGCTAAATGCCAAACCTATGAAGCTGCCATTGGGGCCAATTACTTGAGCTCGTGCCAATAGCTTGGATAGAAGGAATGTAATAAAGAGGCGCACGCGGACCAAGATCGAGTTGCCAAGTCACGAGAAACTCCTATGAAAGCTCTAGACGAATCAGATCTGAAATCAAAACAAAGAACAAGATTAAAAAAACAAATCAGAATTGAATTGAAATTCCCCAAATTCAATTAAAAGAGCAGCAAGAAACAAAGAAATAGATAAGCGAATCAAACGAAATTGAAAGTATGGAAAGGATGCGAATCTACCAAGGGATTGATTCGACCAAGAATGCCTAATTTCCAGCAATCAATTGATCCCCAAATTGAAAGAGATCCAATCGGCCAAACCCTAGGAATTGGGGATTTTTAAGAACGACTCTTTGCTGCCAATGAATGATGATTTAATTCGATTCTTTGAGTTGAATATGGCTGGAAAAACACAAGAAGAACAGCAAACAAATGAGATAAAGAATCGACACAAGTAGGAATAAAGAAATAAAACGAAACAGTAAGAAATAAAGAAAAGAAATTGAACAGCAAGAATAAAAGATAAGTCCTAAAGATCCTTGAAATCCCAAAAGATCTCACAAATCTCTTCAAACGGCTCTAATCTCCCCTCCAAAGGATATCGATGGCAAGAAGAAGGTTGAAGATGGCTCCCACAATCAAAAGATTGTTAAAACAACTTCTAAAGAAAACTCAAGAGAGAAATCTTGGAGAAAACTCAAAGAAAATTCTGCTCTCTCAAATCTGAAATTTAAGTGATATGAGAGACGGGCGGACCAAGATCTAGTTGCCAAGTCACGGGGAACTCCTACAAAAACTCTAACGAACAGATCTGAAATCAAACAAAGAACGAGATTAAATCTGGAAAATTAAAATCTGGAATAAGAACCCTAAAAATATCAGCAAGATCTAATCAAGAAACGAAACACTTATGAAAGAGGTTTCTTGAAACCAAGAACACAAAATTGATTCCCAAGAATGAACTCCCACAAGCCGAATCTGTCAAAGAACACCAAATCAGCAAGCAAATTAGATCGACCAGAATTTCTTGAAATAAATTAGGGTTTATGCGTCAATGAGAAAGAAAGAAATTGAAGGCATAAAACGGCTATTGAGGTTGAGAAAGCGAGGGCGATCTGCTCAATTGACCACCACGAAAGTTTCCCCTAAGTTTGCACAACTAAATTCACCCAAGAAGAATAAGTGTGAATTCGGCAAGAACCCTAGAATTTGGGGATTTAGGGCTGATTGTCGAACTCCAGCAAAAAGTGAAATTGATCAATTCTTTAAGATAAACGAGGGTTGGAAACACAAATAAAACAGCAAATAGATTAGAATTGAGATTCGGCACAAGTAGAATTAAATAAAAGAAATTGAACAGCAAAAATTAAAGGATAAGTCCTAAAGATCCTTGAAATCCCGAAAGATTTCACAAATCTCTTCAAACGGCTCTAATCTCCCCTCCAAAGAATATCGATGGCAAGAAGAAGGTTGAAGATGGCTCCCACAATCAAGAGATTGTTAAAACAACTTCTAAAGAAAGCTCAAGAGAGAATTCTTGGAGAAAACCCCAAAGAAAATTCTGCACTCTAACAAACTGAAATTTAATGTATTGAATGATAATAAGATGTGTTTACAAAGGGTGGCTGGCCAATGCTTATATAGGCCTCCAACAAATCCTAATCTCACAAGTAACTAATAAAAATTAAACCTAATTAATAAAATAACAAGGTAAATTCGGCCATGCACTTATATGGGCTGTTTTGGGCCGAATTTCACATGTAATGCTCCTAAAGATTAAAAATTAAATTAAACAAGTAAGATGTTTACAAATTGGGCCCTTTGACATTTTGGCCTGATTTTCAACTAAGTATGAAGTAATTTCTTGATTGGGCTGGATTTTTGGTTATTGGGCCTCGCCTTCAAGAATTTGGGCTCGTGATCCATCTCCTACCAAAATTGGGTCGTTGACGCTCGTAATGGAGATCCAATGTGTTTTGGCTGCAAGATTTGGTTTCTTGGACCAAGATTTCCAAGATTTGAAATCTTGATTTTCTTGATTCTTGAAATCTCTTCGAACAACAAAATTGGGCCAAGATTCAGTTTCTTGATTTTCTTGAAAACAAGAAAGTGAATCTTGATTTTCTTGTTCTCTCGTGTATGCATCTAAGGCCTTGCTAACAAGCTCTTGAATGGTCCCATTTAGTTTGGACCGCATTTGTCGGGCCTTTGATCTCGTTATTGGGCCTTGTGGCAATTTGAGCCCATCACGTTTTTGAACTTGGATTGGGCCTTTATGACTCGTATGCAGGTATTAATATGCAGGTATTAATATACATTGACCGGATTAATTGTTGTCTGCAGGTAATTAAATTCGGCTGGCTTAATGGTAAAGGAGAACATTAAAGGAGCTGCCGAATTTATGTTGTCATGTTGCATGGATTTATTTTTTCTTAAAACAAGAGTTAATGGATGTCTTAAATGATAGAGGAATGCGTGCGGACCAAGAACGAGTCGTCAAGTCACGGGAAACTCCTACGAAAGCTCTAAACGAACAGATCTGAAATCAAAATAAAGGAAAGATTAAAACGAATCAGAACTGAAATTGAAATCTCCAAAAACAATTAGAAAACAACCAAGAACCAAAGAACGAATGAATAGTTGCTTTTGGAGTTCAAGAAGACGAAATCGAACTGCAAGATTGTTTTCCCACAAGCCGAATCTGCCCAAGAACAAACCGACAAGAAAAATCCCAAATTCCAGCAACTTGATTTCCCCAAAATCAGAATGTATTAATCGACAAGAACCCTAGGATTTAGGGATTTTGATTCGAAACTTTACTGCCCAAAAGTAGACTGATTAAATGGAAGGATCTTGGAGTTAAACAAAGCTGAAACACAAGCAAGATCAGCAAAAAAGATTAGATAATGAAACGGCACAAGTAGGAATAAAGAAACGAATCGAAACAGCAAGAAATAAAGAAAAGTCCTAAGAACCCTTGAATTCCCGAAAGAATTCACAAATTCCTTCAAACGGCTCTAATCTCCCCTCCAAAGAATATCGATGGCAAGAAGAAGGTTGAAGATGGCTCCCACAATCAAAAGATTGTTAAAACAACTTCTAAAGAAAACTCAAGAGAGAATTCTTGGAGAAAACCCCAAAGAAAATTCTGCACTCAACAAATCTGAAATTTGATAGAAAAAATAATAATAAGATGTTTACAAAGGGTGGCTGGCCAATGCTTATATAGGCCTCCAACAAATCCTAATCTAATTAGAAAACCTAAAAAATTTAAACTTAATTAAAAAAAACAAAGGAAAATTCGGCCATGCATCCTATTGGGCTGTTTTGGGCCGAATTTAACATGTGATATTCCTAAAACTTAAAAATTAACTTAAACAACTAAAATGTTTACAAATTGGGCCCTTTGACATTTTGGCCTGATTTTCAACTAAATATGTATGGATTCTTGATTGGGCTGGGAATTTGCTTATTGGGCCTCGCCTTTAAGAATTTGGGCTTGTGATCCATCTCCTACCGAAATCGGGTCGTTGACGCTCGTAATGGAGATCCAATGCGTTTTGGCTGCAAGATTTGGTTTCTTGGACCAAGATTTCCAAGATTTGAAATCTTGATTTTCTTGATTCTTGAAATCTCTTCAAACAGCAAAATTGGGCCAAGATTCGGTTTCTTAATTTTCTTGAAAACAAGAAAGTGAATCTTGATTTTCTTGTTCTCTCGTGTATGCATCTAAGGCCTTGCTAACAAGCTCTTGAATGGTCCCATTTAGTTTGGACCGCATTTGTCGGGCCTTTGATCTTGTTATTGGGCCTTGTGGCAATTTGAGCCCATCACGTTCTTGAACTTGGATTGGGCCTTTATGACTCGTATCATTCCCCCCTTCCTCAAAAAGATTCGTCCTCGAATCTGAAAAATCAAATGGGGACAAGTTAGCCACATTAAAAGTAGAACTTACATTGTACTCACCAGGTAGATCAATTTTATAGGCATTATCGTTGCTCCGCTCGAGTACTTGGAAAGGCCCATCGCCCCTTGGGTCCAACTTAGTCTTCCTTTTTGTAGGAAATCGTTCTTTCCTCAAATGGACCCAAACCCAATCTCCGGGTTCTAGTACAACCCGTTTGCGCCCCTTGTTTGCTTTGTTGGTGTTGGCGTCATTTGTTTTGGCTATTCGCTGTCTAGCCTTCTCATGTAAGGATTTCACCAACTCAGCTTTCTGTTCGCCATCTAAATTCATAACGTGTTCAAGAGGTAATGGCGCAAGATCAAGTACTGTTAGTGGGTTAAAACCATAAACAAGTTCAAATGGGGAATAACCAGTTGTAGAATGAATAGATCTATTATATGCAAATTCAACGAATGGTAGGCATTCTTCCCAATTTCTAATGTTCTTTCCCACAACAGCTCGTAATAGAGTCCCTAAGATTCGATTAACTACTTCAGTTTGACCATCAGTTTGGGGTGACATGTAGTAGAATAAAGCAATTTAGTACCAAGTTTACCCCACAATACCTTCCAAAAGTGGCTAAGGAATTTGACATCTCTATCAGAAACAATTGTTTTAGGGATGCCATGAAGTCTTACCACTTCTTTAAAGAATAAGTCTGCCACATGTGTAGCATCATCTGTTTTGTGACAAGGAATAAAATGTGACATCTTTGAAAACCTGTCAACAACAACAAATATACTATCTCTTCCTTTTTTGTTCGAGGCAAACCTAAAATAAAATTCATGGATAAATCTACCCAAGGTGAAGTAGGAATCGGTAGAGGAGTGTAAAGGCCATGAGGCATTACCTTAGATTTGCTTGTTTGCATGTAATGCACTTGGAACATACCTTTTCCACATCCTTCTTCATATGTGGCCAATGGAAGTGTTCTTGCAATATGTCTAGTGTTTTGGCCACTCCAAAATGTCCCATTAATCCCCCACTATGGGCTTCATGAATCAACAATTCTCTCATGGAACACTTTGGTATGCATAACCTGTTTAAACGAAAAAGCAAGCCATCTACAAGATAAAATTTTTCAAAAGCAGTATGTCCACAATTCTTATAGATATGGCTGAAATCAGTATCATCATCATATAACTCTTTAATATGTTCAAACCCTAAGACTTTAGCATTCAATGTAGTTATTAAAGTATATCGTCTAGATAAAGCATCTGCAACTACATTATCGTTACCTGTTTTATATTGAATCATATAAGGGAATGTTTCAATGAATTCTACCCATCGGGCATGTCTTTTACTCAACTTACCTTGTCCCTTTAACCATTTAAGAGACTCATGATCTGTATGTATGACAAATTCATTAGGCAGCAAATAATGTTGCCATACTTGAAGTGCACGAACTAATGCCAATAGTTCTTTGTCATAAGTCGAGTAATTTAACTGTGCACCGTTCAATTTCTCACTAAAATAAGCAATAGGTTGCTTATCTTGCATTAAAATAGTGCCGATTCCGATTCCTGAAGCATCACACTCAAGTTCAAAAGCTTTAGCAAAATCAGGTAATTTAAGCAAAGGAGCGGAACATAACTTAGCTTTTAGAGTCTGAAAAGCTTTTTCTTGGGTTTCACCCCATTTGAAACCCACTAATTTCTTTATAACTTCAGTCAATGGGGCAGCAATAGTAGAGAAATCTTTCACAAATCGTCTATAAAAACTGGCTAAACCATGGAAAGATCTCACCTCAGTTACCGATTTAGGAGTCGGCCACTCCTTAATTGCCTTAACTTTGTCCTCGTCGACATGAATACCTTGAGCACTAACTATGAAACCTAAGAATATTAGTTTATCACAACAGAATGTGCATTTATCAAGGTTGGCAAATAATCTTTCAGTTCATAGAATATCCAAAACGGTTCGAACATGGAAAACATGATCATCTAATGACTTTGAGTAAATTAAAATATCATCAAAGTAAACTACTACAAATTTACCCAAATGTAGCCTCAAAACATGATTCATTAATCTCATAAATGTACTAGGTGCATTAGTAAGGCCGAAAGGCATAACTAACCATTCATACAATCCAAATTTTGTTTTAAAAGCTGTTTTCCATTCATCCCCTTCCCTCATTCGAATTTGATGATAACCGCTTTTTAAATCAATTTTTGTAAATATTATTGAACCATGTAATTCATCAAGCATATCATCAAGTCTAGGGATTGGGTGTCGATACTTTACAGTTATCTTGTTGATTGGGCAACAATCAACACACATACGAAACGTACCATCTTTCTTTGGCACCAATAAGACAGGAACAGCACAAGGACTTAGGCTCTCACGAATGTACCCTTTGTCTAGTAATTCCTCCACTTGCCTTTGCAATTCCTTTGTCTCCTCGGGATTGCATCTATAGGCTGGTCGATTTGGGATTGAAGCTCCGGGTACTAAGTCAATTTGATATTCTATCCCTCGTAAAGGTGGTAAACCTTTAGGGCCTCACTAAAAACATCCTCATAATCCTGCAAAAGAGATTGAAACATACTAGGCAGACTTTCGTTAATGTTAGATAAAGATAAATAATTTTGCCTAAACCTCACAAGGATACAAGGCTGTTTATTAAGTAGGGCTCTCTTCATATCTTTTTTTGTTGCCAAAAGATTTTTTCCGCTCATTTTACCACTAGAGGGTTCACTCACCTTTGGGCTTTTTAAATTTTGACTTTTTCCACTACTATTAGCCTCTTTCTCTCTGTCTTTTGAACTTGCTCTTTCTCCCTTACCCCCTCACAAAATTTTATCATCCTCAATTGATCTTTATATACATCAGTAGGATTTAAAGGAGCAAAAGTGAATTTCTTACCTTTAAATACAAGGGAGTATCGATTAAGTTTACCTTGTTGTGTAACATCACGATCAAATTGCCAAGGTCGTCCAAGGAGCAAGTGTGCCGCATGCATTGGGACTACATCACACCATAATTCATCCTCATAATTGTCGAGTTTAAAAGTGACCAAGGACTATTTCGTAACTTTAACTTCGGAACATTCATTAAGCCACTGAAGGTGATATGGCTTAGGGTGTTTGGTGCAAGGCAACTTTAAAGAATCAATCAAATAGCTACTCACCACATTTAAGCAACTACCACTATCAATAATGAGTGAACATAAGTTACCTTTAATAAAACACCGAGAATGGAAAATATTGGCCCTTTGGCTATCATCATCTTTCATCTGAATGTTAAGGGTTCGACGAACTACAAGGCATTGAAAATTAGCAAAGTCCCCTTCCTTTGGTGGTTCGACCAACTCGTCGCCATTATCACTGTCATCCACAAGTTCTGGCATATCTGGATCTGTATTATCAGAGTCGGAAGTGTACTCACCGTTATCTTTTAGAAGAAGTAATATCGTGTTAAGGCATTCTCTACTATAATGACCACGCCCTTTGCACTTAAAGCATTCAATCTCACGAGTCCTCTTCGCACTCGAATCACCTAAATTGGGCTGCTTAGAAGGTGTTTACGTTTTAACAGGAGCCCCTTTTTTCCAATCTGATTGTTTACTTCCATTACTCAAAGAAGACTTGCTAGTAACAAAAGGTGGTTTTGAACTCTTAGAATCAGAATTGGAATTGTTATCTCGATAATATTGTGAAGTAGAGGAGGACCCAAGCCTTTGTTCCTTTAATTGTTGCTCGATCTCAATGGCTTTGTGAACTGCTTCTTCCAAATCAATGTAAGTTTGTAGCCTCAATGTATTAGCTATCGGCCTGTTCAAACCATCAATGAATCGAACCATAGTTGTTTCTTCATCTTCCTCTACATTAGCTCTCTGAATGAGCATCTCCATCTCTTTAAAATATTCATCCACCGTCCTACTACCTTGGATAAGTCTTCTCAACTTTGTTTTAATTTCTCTATAGTAGTGAGGTGGAATAAACCTTTTACGCATAATCTGTTTCAACTCATCCCATGTCGAAATCTCACCTTCATAATTCCGATGGCGATTTACCCCAAGTTGAGTCCACCAACTTAATGCATAATCAGAAAATTCCAGTGTTGCTAACGCTACCTTTTCATCATCCGGACATTTATAATACCGAAACATGAGTTCAATCTTAGATTCCCATTCACAATAAGCGTCAGGATCATTCTTACCATGAAATTGGGGAATTGTGAATTTCGGTTTTGCCAAAGAAGGTTGTCCACGATCATGAAAATCATCATCCATTCTAGGGACACGTCGAGGGCCGCGCCTATGGGGCTGGTTATTCCTATCTTCCCTGATTGGATCTCGATATTGAAGTTCTTGATTCATTCGTACCTCATTCAAGGTAGTATTCAATGCTTGAAGGGTAGCATTTATTTGTGTGATTGCAGTAGCGTGTCCTTCTAACTGTTGTTGGACTTCCATAAGTGTATCATTATGGCCATCTTTAGACATCTTCCAAAAAAGCTGCAAAAATAAACACTCAACACTCAAAAATAAAAGTTAGCAAACCTCACCGTTAGTCACTCAAAAAGAAAATTCAAATTCTCAATGAGGTAGAATTTAATCTTGTGAGTTCTTTATCAGAGTTTATATCAACCAATTAGAGAGTGGATGAACTGATCTACCAAAGAATCCTAATTTGCACTAGGATGCCAAAAACTGACGAGACACCAATTGATTCGTGTTGCACCGAGGAAGAAGTTGTGCACACGTTTAAATCCTACTAACACAAGAAACAAGAAGGTGTTAGATAACGTAAAGGAAGAATAAAGGCAAACAAATGAAAACCTACAGCTAAGAATCAATAAAAATTGCTGAAAACAGAAAACCCGAAAAACTACGGAGTAACTTGACAACTTCGTTCGAGGTGTTCCCGATCTCCATAAATCACGAAATTAAATCTGGAGTGTCCTTATATATTTAATTTTTGATCTGGAAATTTTGGGCACCAAATTCAACCCGCTGAATCTTTTTTTAAATTTTTATTGAATTTTGTATTTTTTGATTTTTTTGACTTTTTTGACTGATTTTTTGCGGGAATAATTTTTTTATATTCAATCACGGTGCCAAAAACATGTATGTAAAATTTTAGATCAATCGGACAACGTTTACCCACTCAAATGAATTTTTTTTGAACAATTTTTCTGGGTAAAATTGCTGTTTATGCTTTAAAAAATAGAGATCAGTTTAGAAATCAACCAAGAACACCCAAAACGCCCAAAATCTGATACCAAATGATAGAGGAATGCGCGCAGACCAAGATCGAGTCGTCAAGTCACGGGAAACTCCTACGAAAGCTCTAAACGAACAGATCTGACATCAAAACAAAGGAAAGATTAAAACGAATCAGAACTGAAATTGAAATCTCCAAAAACAATTAGAAAACAGCCAAGAACCAAAGAACGAATGAATAGTTGCTTTTGGTGTTCAAGAAGACGAAATCGAAGTCCAAGATTGTTTTCCCACAAGCCGAATCTGCCCAAGAACAAAACGACAAGAAAAACCCCAAATTCCAGCAACTTGATTTCCCCAAAATCAGAATGTATTAATCGACAAGAACCCTAGGATTTAGGGATTTTGATTCGAAACTTTACTGCCCAAAAGTAGACCGATTAAATGGAAGGATCTTGGAGTTAAACAAAGCTGAAACACAAGCAAGATCAGCAAAAAAGATTAGATAATGAAACGACACAAGTAGGAATAAAGAAACGAATCGAAACAGCAAGAAATAAAGAAAAGTCCTAAGAACCCTTGAATTCCCGAAAGAATTCACAAATTCCTTCAAACGGCTCTAAT
Organism: Gossypium hirsutum; assembly: GCF_007990345.1. Lineage (NCBI taxonomy): Eukaryota > Viridiplantae > Streptophyta > Magnoliopsida > Malvales > Malvaceae > Gossypium > Gossypium hirsutum. Next base: position 36,627,312 of record NC_053442.1, on the reverse strand, counting down.
CTCCCCTCCAAAGAATATCGATGGCAAGAAGAAGGTTGAAGATGGCTCCCACAATCAAAAGATTGTTAAAACAACTTCTAAAGAAAACTCAAGAGAGAATTCTTGGAGAAAACCCCAAAGAAAATTCTGCACTCAACAAATCTGAAATTTGATAGAAAAAATAATAATAAGATGTTTACAAAGGGTGGCTGGCCAATGCTTATATAGGCCTCCAACAAATCCTAATCTAATTAGAAAACCTAAAAAATTTAAACTTAATTAAAAAAAACAAAGGAAAATTTGGCCATGCATCCTATTGGGCTATTTTGGGCCGAATTTAACATGTGATATTCCTAAAACTTAAAAATTAACTTAAACAACTAAAATGTTTACAAATTGGGCCCTTTGACATTTTGGCCTGATTTTCAACTAAATATGTATGGATTTCTTGATTGGGCTGGGAATTTGCTTATTGGGCCTCGCCTTTAAGAATTTGAGCTTGTGATCCATCTCCTACCGAAATTGGGTCGTTGACGCTCGTAATGGAGATCCAATGCGTTTTGGCTGCAAGATTTGGTTTCTTGGACCAAGATTTCCAAGATTTGAAATCTTGATTTTCTTGATTCTTGAAATCTCTTCGAACAGCAAAATTGGGTCAAGATTCGGTTTCTTGATTTTCTTGAAAATAAGAAAGTGAGTCTTGATTTTCTTGTTCTCTCGTGTATGCATCTAAGGCCTTGCTAACAAGCTCTTGAATGGTCCCATTTAGTTTGGACCGCATTTGTCGGGCCTTTGATCTTGTTATTGGGCCTTGTGGCAATTTGAGCCCATCACGTTCTTGAACTTGGATTGGGCCTTTATGACTCGTATCATTAAATAGGTGCAGGAATTTGTCATGGACGGCATTCAATGGGACTGCTGCTGTTTACTCTCCTCTATGCATCCCTTCGTGAACAAAAAGGGTCCTTGGGGGCTACTGTTTCATTCTCCAAAGCCGCTCTTTTAGATCACCAAAGCACCTTGGAAGACGCCACCAGCAACTAATTCATTCTTCCCACCTTTTGGCCATTCGATCCCATGTGTTCACACACACGGCTGCTCCTATTCTTTTGTTCACACCAAGTGGCTTTTGGAGAACCCCAAAATTCTCTTAAAAGCATGCAAGCTATTCAGCTCACCAAGAAGTCTCAATAAAATCTTTCTCAAGCTTTTAGGCCGAACCTTCATGCATCACTAGCTCCCAAGCTCCTTCAAATAATTCAGCTGGATTTTCAAGGCATCTAGAAGAGACTTTTTGGCAAATTCCATGCACATGGAGAAATCTGTAGAATTCAAAGAATTGATCAGCTCTTTAATTGAAATTAAAACTGATCATGCATGTTAAGAAAAAACCATTCGACTAGCCTATTGTGTGTCTATAAATACTTGTTTCATTTCATTGTAAAAAAAAACTTTTTGCCAAATTAGTGAATGAACTTTGTTCAAAAGAGTGAGTTTTCTCCTCTCTAAATTTGTACGAGTTTCGATCTAACTTATCTAGTGTGCTAGCGGCGTCAATTGTTCTCTTTCGAACTTATCACCTTATTTTGGTGTGCTGTTCAATCCTTCTACAATTTCGTAAACCCATCTTGAACCGAATAGAAATATAGGTGACACTTTTTAGTGTTGAATCGTTTCTGGTGTTTAAGCTCACTTATCCATCCCCACCGAATATCCTATATTTTATATTTATTATTTTATCCTTAAACCGAGCCAAAAAAATTAACCATCTTCCTCAATCTTTCTCTTGCTGAACCTATCCATATCCTACTTAACCTTTTTGTGAACCTATACCCATCACTTTCCCTCATATTTTAGCCAATTACAAACAAACCATTTCTTTGGTACGATACTCCTCGTCGACGATCGGGCAACTACGTGAAATGGCTCGATTAACTCGGGCTGATTCGCATCACCAAGCAGGGTGAAGTGGTTAACAAAGACTACCATGGCAACAACAAAGAAGCTTTCATCTCTTTTCCTTCTAGTGCCCCTCATTGTTTCATCTTCATCTTTCTCTTTCTCTTTATTTCTAAAAAAGCATCCATTTCATTTTCTGCAAACATCCCAATTTCTCCAATCTAGAACCAGCAACAATCAACGTGATGTGAACTCGTGCTCAGAATTGTTTAGAAGTTGTGAATGTTCCTGATCGGAAATTAAGTAGTATCGCAATTGAAGGATAAATATGACTGGTTTCAAAGATGGTCGGTTTACAAGGGGATGTTAAATGGATAGTTTTGGCGAAGTTGGGTTTTAAATTAAGGTTGAAGAACGAACCAATATTATATGAGAATATTGACCCGATTCTTATGTCAACACTTAGTAATGGATTGGCTAAAGATAACAAATTGTGACCCTCTATCTAGAAAGATAGGAACCAATCGGTATAGGGATTGAATGCCACACTTGCTAGAAGTGATAAGTTCAAAATGAATCAGATTGACACCACTAGACTTAGCTAGATAAGTCAATTGAGTCACAAAAAAACAAAGGGAGTTGAATAACTCACAATTAACTTAAAATTCATAAAAGGTTCAAAAAGTTCTCATTACATGATTTAGACCAAGTATTTATAGGTTGGTACAAGGTCCAGCTGAATAGACATGTTCTAAATCAGTTTAATTCAGCTGATTGCCTATTAAATTGAACAATAATATCCTTGAAGATTTCTAAGCATGGAAGACGCCAACAGCCTTGCCTTTTGCAATTCCCAAACAGCCAAACCATGTGGACTTTGAAGTTAGCTGAATATGCAAGTATCTGATCAATTAAAGAGGTGTGAACATGAATTGATGCCTCCTTAGGAAGCTAAATGCGCCTCAATGATTTATTGCTGATTGTGGCACACGAACAACCTTTAGGTGTGAACAGCAGAGTTGGTGATACGACCCTGCCCTGGAAACATTTCTTGGCTCGACTCACGAGCGAGGCTCGTTATTCTCACAAGCTCGTCCCAGCTCAATTTGGGCGGATTCTAGCTTATGGAGCTAGAATGCAATTTATTTAATTAAGTTTGCATTTAAATGATGGAATAAATAAGTTGCTGATTAGTTAATTAAATAAGTTAATTAATTTGTTTAAAAATCTGGACATTTTATTTTAATGTGTCTTAGTTTATTACCTATTAAATAGATGTCTAATAGTTAATTAAGTGTGTCTAAATTTAAGACAAATTTAATTCATGTTGTCAATTAATTTTTCCAGACGAATTTAATGTGCAGGATATTGTGTACTTTGGACGAATTTAATGCTGTTAATTAATGTGTTTTGCTGCTGTTGTTTAATGCTGCTGTTGTTTAAATACAGAATGTTAAACATGTCATAGTTCCAGCCGAAATTAAAAGCATGGATAAATTGTCTTAATGGTTGCCGAATTTATTATGCCTTGTTGACCATGTGGCTGCCGAATTTAATAAGTCTTATTGTTCCCTTTTAATTTGTCTTAAAATGAGAGTTAATGGCTGACTTTAATAGGTGCAGGTACATGGACGGCATTTAAAGAAAAGGTGGCTGCTGCATTTTTCCAAAGCTGCCGAATTTATTGAGTGCATGGGACTTGGGACGGCATTTAAAGCGAAAGTTGCTGTTGTATTTTCCCAACCAGCCGAATTTAGTGTGTGCATGGGACTTGGGATAGCATTAAAAGAGGAGGCTGCCGTTGCAATTTTCTAAGCTGATTATTCAGCTCACCAACGCATTTTTAAAGCTCCACCAGCCGAAATTGTTCCTTTCACACCCTAAGTCCTTTCATTTTCGTGTGTTCACACATAAGGGCTGATTATTTCCCTCAGTTCACACTTAGGATCGGTTGGAGAACCCAATCTGAATTTTAAGAAGTCCAATCTGTTTAGCTGATCAAGGAGCCGCAATTAAGGCCAAGCTTCACTCCCTAGGCTGACTTTACATGCACCATTCAGCAACCAAGGCTTCAAATTTTCTCCAGCCGAATTTCAAGGCATCTAGAAGCTGAATTTGACCTCCCAAATGCATTAGGAAGCAACTTAGAATTTTAAGCTTAATTAAGTGAATTTAGAGATGGAATTTCAGCCAAGTATTTTGTCCATTCGGCTAGCCCTTATTTGGCTATAAATTTCGAGTTCAAACATGTAAAAAGGACTTTTGACTTTTGATCATTTGAATGAACTTTGTTCAAAGAGTGAGTTTTCTCCTCTCTAAATTCGTACGAGTTTCGATCTGACTTATCTAGCGTGCTAGTGGCGTCTATCGTTCTCTTTTGAACTTATCACCTTGCTTTGGTGTGGCGTTCAACCCTTCTACAATTCCGTAATCCCACCTTGAACCGAATAGAAATCGGGGTGACACTTTTTAGTGTTGAATCGTTTCTGGCGTTTAAGCTCATTTATCCATTCCACCGACTATCCTAGATTTTACCCAACTATAATATCTTTTTACAAAACCGAGCCTTCATTTATCAACTTCCATTTTTCTTATTTTTATCCTTAAATCGAGCCTACTACCCTTATAAATTTACCATCACCTTAGCCAACCTTTAAAACCATTTGAAAGCTTTCGCATCTTTAGCCTTATTTCATCCTATTTTCGATAACTCAACTATTCCTGGTCGACGATCAGGCAATTACGTGAAACGACTCAATTAATCCGGGCTAGATCACATCATCTGGTATCAGAGCTACTAAAACGAGGAATGCCGACGTTCGTACCAAGCTCGGAGTAGGTTCGTAACGTGAAAAAAAAAATTTAGGTTGTAATTTTTTTTCTCTTCTTCCTTTGTATTTTAGCATATTGTAATTGAAAAAAATCAAAAAAAAGAGAAGAGGAAATTTGAAAAAAAATTCAAAAAAAAATTCAAAAAAAATAATTTTGAAGTATAAAAAAAAAGTGAAAAGTCTTGTGAGTTTTATTTTGTTTCTTGTTGCTTCCAAGCATCCATTCATTCTACCATTCCCTCTACCCCCCCAAAACGCCACACATACTTTGATTTTTATTTTCTTTGTTTAGCCTACCCTACACCCGACGTTATCCCTTGTAACCCATTTGAAGCCGACCCTCTAAGCCGCAATAAGTCTTCTTGAAACAAAATACGAATTCACGAGAGTGAGACGAGCGGAAAAAGGCACGAGTGGTGAGTACATTAGAGCGAGCAAAAGCCATTAAACAAGTGTAAACACGAGTGGAGTGTTATCCAATTTTCTTTGTGAGTGAAACGTGAGATTTTTGTGATGAGGTATTTACTTTCTATTTTATTTTAATCATTTTTTTAGCAAAAAAAAAATCATGTCACAAGAATTTTCCGAATCAGATTTCCAATATTTGAAGCAAGAGATACGTAGAATGGTGAAATCAAATTTTGATAAATTGCATGACCGATTGGATCGAGTGAAGGAAAGAGCCAGACGAAAACAAAATCTACCAAATCGAGAAATGGAGTCGAGATCGTTGCGGCGATACGCGTCCAGAGACTACTCGCTAAGAGATTCTTATCGGGATTCCTATTCGTCAAGGAATTCAAGACGCGACAGCCTAGAGCTTGCAACTTCTCGACATGACAAACGAGAGAGGACGAGTTATTCATTGTATGATTCAAAGAAGTCCTTCCCGGAGGATTGTTCCCGAAGAAATGGACGAGAAGCCTATGAAAATATTTTCTCTTCCTTTGGGGCAAATGATTATATTTTTGATTCTTTCGTGTCGACTGCACATTGTAAGGAAATCGAAAAAGTGAGAGAAAAAGAAAATGAAGAGAAAGAATTCGAAAAAGAAATTGAGATTGTACAAGAGTGCGAGCGAGAAAAAGAAATCAAAAGAAAAGAAAAAGAGATTGAAAAAGAAAAAGAAATCAAAAAAGAGAGTGAGGTCGAAAATAAAATTGAAAACGAGAGGAAATAAAAAGAGAAAAAAAGAAGTTGAGATTAAAAAAGAAACGAGCGAAAAAGAGACAAATGAACTAGAAAAAGTGAGGAGCATTTCAACTAATCCATATGAAACTTGTTCTTGTTCTGTTTCTGTTTTTCAGGTATCCACAAGGCCGAGTGACGATAATTTACAACTCCAATACCTTTCCAAGGAGAGAAGGTTCACCTTGGTTGAAAAAGGTAACGTTCTCAACTATCTTAGTTCGCCTATGCCAAAAGAGGAGCGAGGTATGAGCTTTGAAATTCTTAAAGCACCTCTGTTTTATTCGATTGTTGATGGAAACCTTGTTGATGAATTGTCCTTTAGAAGTGATCTGAACTTTGATGTGGTTACTTGCCATCCTTTGATTGATGATAATACATTTGCGCGGAATGATGGCAAAAGAATAACGCTTTTGGAAATTGCGATGCTGATGAGTTTGTTAGTAAAATAATAATTATTCGACATTTGCAAGATAAAAAGACATATAAGCCATTCCATCGGCTTGATTTGGGTAAAAATATACACTCATTGATCTTTTGTGAGAAACTACTTTGTATAAACAAGAATGTGCGTATGAGATTTGAGACGTATGAATGCTTGAAAACATGCATGTCTTTGATTTGTTTGTTTGATATGACGATGACATGTAAAATGGTTAGTGCACTTAAAGTTGAAGATGGTGCCTCAAATCTACTTTGTTATCCAAATTCCGCATTTTTGAGCAAAATTGACCGACTGAAATTTCAATTACATAATCATTTGGATGAGTTCTCGATGTATTTTGATTATAATTCCAATTTGATTATGATGCATGCTCTATTGTCGAGTATGGAGATTCAATTTGAAAAGGTTAATTCAAGCAAGGAATTTCGACTACTCTACATCGCCGAGGAGCGAAGGTTTTTGTTAAGCGAGCGAGGTAAAAACGAACTTTATTTTCCTGCTCCAAAAGGTAAGCCTCCTGAAATTTCTAAAATATTTTTGATTTCCTTGGATGGTAATAACAATCTTGTTCGTGAATTGGTTTTTGAAAGATACTTTGATTGTGATATGGTTATGATACGACCATGCCCCGGGCACACTTTTGGATCAGCTCCCTAAGCATTGTTTGCAAATCCATGCGAGCTGAATTAGTTCAATTTCATTTCGTTAAGCTCCGTTTAGCTCGTTTCCAGCTCACTCGAGCTCAAGTCAACTCACTCAAGCTCAATTCAGCTCAATCTTAACCCAATGAGCTTATTTTTAGCTTTCTTTAGCTTGCATTTATTTTGCTGAAATAAACCATTTAATTTGTCATTAGTTAAATTAGTTGTTTATCTTAAGTTAGTTAATTTGTTAAAATCTGGACAAATAATTAATTAAGTGTTTTAATTATATCTAAATTAAATACTTAATTAATTATGATGTTTTAAATATGTCTAAAATTGTTAATATGTATGGCCAAATTTAATGTGCAAATTATTGAGTTCATATGCTGCTAATTTAATGTGTTTGAAATGCATTTAACTTGCTGATTTAATTTGCTGCAGGTTCATGAACGGATTGGTGCAATGTATGGGAGTGTGCATGCACAATTGAGGTTCAATGGATGGCATTTAAAGGAGCACATGCATTTGGGACGTTCATGCAAGAGGGAGTTGCTGAAAGTTCATGTATTTGAAGATTCATGGATTATATTTATGGGGGAAAATACATGGGACGTTTCATGCATGATTCATGCATTTTCAAGATGACCATTCAAGTATTTTAGGCACATTAATGCCTCATTCAGCCAAGGGAGATGTAGGATCATTAAAGAGCTGCACATTCATGGAATTATGGAGATTCTTCAAGGCTAAGGATGCATGAATGCATCAAGTGAAGCATCATGATGGTTCGGCCAATTCATGTACCATCTTCAAGCATGAACTGGATTTTAATGCTATTTGTGTGAACATGTTAAATACCTGTGTGAACAGAATTTAAGTTAGTGTGAACAACATAGATGCCGAATATCAATAGGCATTTTAGGCTTATAAATAGCTTACTTGTTTATTGTAAAAGGTTACAGAATTTGATCAATTAAACTTAATAGAACTTTTGTTCTTGTGAGGTTACCTCCTCTCTTCTTTCGTTCGAGTCTCGAAGCGACTTATCTAGCTTGCTAGTGGTGTCAATCCGAACTCCATTGAACTTATCACCGAATCGGTGTGGCGTTCAACCATCTTCCTATACCTTTGGTTCTTACTATAACACCCCGAACCCAAGACCGTCGCCGGAGTCGAACACGAGGTGTTAACAGACTTCAAACCACTTATTTGACATTTCCCAGACAAGCTGCCAATCTGCGTACTAGTCGCTTTAAAAATCATATCTTGAGTTCTGAAACTCGAAATCCAGTTCCGTAAATTTTCCCTGGAACTACACTCATATACCTATATGGTAGAATTTTTGTAGAATTTTTGGTCGGGCCAATTAGTACAGTTTATTAGTCAAAGTCTCCCATGTTACAGGGATCGACTACACTGACCCTTTCGCATTACGACTTGGATATCTCCCTGCACAGGGCTTCAATTCCAATTCCGTTTGTTTCTATAGAAACTAGACTCAGAGAGGAATCTGTACATATATGGCATGACTCCTAATTATCTCTGGTTAATTTATAATGAATTTCCAAAGTCAGAACAGGGAATCCAGAAACCGTTCTGGCCCTGTCTCACGAGAACCTGAATATCTCTTAACATACTGTCCATATGATCATTTCGTTACTTCTATATGAAAATAAACTCATCAAGATTCGATTACATAATTTATTCATTAATTAATTCCACTCCTACTATTTTTAGTGATTTTTCAATCTCACGTCACTGCTGCTGCCAGCATCTGTTACGAAAGCAACTATGCCTATTTCGTGATTTCTCCTTGATCTAACTAGTAATTCATCATACATATCACCAATTATGATCATGACTAGCCATGCCAAAGGCTAATCATTGTCAAACATCTCCCTACTACACTATTTCCATATCATGAATTTTAACACCAAAAATAATCAACCATGACATATGGCATAAAAAGGTCGAATTATCAAGATTTACGACCTAACGTTATGAAACCAAACCCAACCGAACATTTATGCCATTTTTGCATGGCTAAAAGTTTACATACCAAAGTTCAAACACAACATAATAGCCTATACATGCCGAAATGTTCTCCTAAGCCGACTAAGAAGAAAGTACCAAAACTTGCTAGCCGGTGTGATGACTCCAATGACGGCCCGATCACGCAAAAAGAGACGAGTCCAAGAAACCTAAAATAGGTGACAAGGAAACACCGAGTGAGTATATAACTCAGTAAGTCATAAGCAATGCACTACCATCCATTAATAACATTATCACAAGAGGAAGCAAAATGGAACGAGGCTAGTTACTCCATCCATACCGAACCATACCATAGTTCCTCAAACCTATCGGTTCAATCTCATACCAAGTCATGCATTCACATTCCATATACTAATCAATAGGATATTCGAGGCATTTTCATACATCATTTTATTTTCGTTACAATCATACAACTAAACGACCTTTCACCTATTCCACGATAAATCTTATGTACGTGACTTCAATTATAATTGTCACATAGGTTCAAACTTACCAAGCTCAACTTCAAATATAAACATAACGCCTATTAATCACGAACTCAAGGTACTTACCCGATCCGCTGTCCGTGATCGACTCAATAATGTCGCACACTTAGTGTTCATAATGATTCAAAAGTATATATTAAGTCCGCACACTCAGTGCTATATAATCAACTCGCACACTTAGTGCTATATAATCAAACTCTCACACTTAGTGCTACATAATCAAGCTCGCACACTTAGTGCTACATAATCAAGCTCGCACACTTAGTGCTACATAATCAAGCTCGCACACTTAGCGCCAATCTCATGATCATAAATGTTTATACCCGCACTCTTAGTGCCGAGATCAACAACTCAATACATCTCACCTCTTTTCTCTTCATCCAACACTTTCATCACCACATACATACATGTATATATATATTTATCATTCCATTCAGCATCATTACATAGACGTTATGATCATTTAAATTAATACAACTATATGCTTAATGACTTACTTTGTGTTGGGTAAGACGGTTCCAACTCGGCTACTCGATGATCTTTTCTTTGCCTTTGCTTGATTCTCCTCCTTTAACTCCTTGAGCTTAATCAATAAATCAACTAGTTTAACCATCTTGCTAAACATTCATAATTCAATTACACATGCATATGTATGTTTGTATATTCGGCAACCATCCTCACTAATTACCCATTTAGTCGATCATACACATAATTAAAGCTAACATCACGAATGGGCATACTTATGTATATATACATATATATGTATATATATATATACTTCGGAATGGGCATCACAATTAGATTTAACACCACCTTCATACTCAATTAGATGGCCGAATGTATGTATATATGTACAATGCCAACTATAACATCATTTAAACACCTAATTTCATCTCATGAACACTTAATCGAATTTTCCTAATCTAGCATATTTTCACATCTATTTGTAACATCATGTAAATCCACATATAACTACATTTCTTAAGTTCCACATCTTAATGCCCATTATAGCCACTCCCATAGTCTAAATCTAGCAATCGGCAACACCCACCTTTCCACTATGTTAGCCGAATACTCATTCTCTTCTTAGTCCTAAATTCGGCACCTCCAACAAAATAGCTTAACAATTTCAACTTTCATGCTAACATAACAAGCAACTTAACACATCCATATAACTAGCATGCTAATAGCATCAAGGTATCAACTAAAATTTTTTAAGCTCCTTAGCCGAATCCTAACTCTCCAACAACCCCAAATCCAACCATGGATAGATAGAATTTAGACTCATCACCGAAAGGTTGTGTAAACTTCCAAAAATATCATTGAACATACCTTGATCTAAAGGACCACCTTGGCCGAATCTTGCTTCCTCTTCTTCCTCTAGTTACGACAATTGGAAAAGAAAGAAAACATGAACACTCCTTCTTCCCTCCTTATTAAGCATTCAAACTCCCTCATTTTCATGCCACAACATCAAACACTCCTCCTAGATACAAGCAATGGCCGAACTTCTTCAAAATTTTTCTCCCCTTCTTTTTCTTGGTTTTTCGGCTAGAAGATGGCAAGTATGAACACCCATTTTTTTTGTTCACTTTCCTATTATTATTCCCATCATTTGTTAACCAAAAAAAACATATTAAATTAGAATGAGTGGAGCATCATCACTCCTTGGCCGGCCACCATGTATTTTATGGGCAATTTGACATGCAAAGCCATGCTTCCTCTCCCTATTATTAATTACTCCTTATAATTCATCTATCATCTTTTCTAACTTCGTCAACTAGGTCCTTTTTGAATTAATTCACAATCCTAAAGCTAATATTAAGCATTTAATTTCTCATATATTCGCTGTCACACAAAAATTTATGTAATTAAAACACAAAAATAAATTTTTGGCTCGGTAATGTGGTCTCGAAACCACATTCCGACCGGGGTCTAATTTGGGTTGTCACAACTCTCCCCACATAAGAAATTTTCGTCCCCGAAAATCTTATCGGTAAATAATTTTGGATATCGATCCTTCATAGAGTCCTCAAGTTCCCAAGTGGCTTCTTCAATTCCGTGTTTATGCCACAGTACTTTCACTAATGAGATTTTCCTGTTTCGTAGTTCTTTTACTTCATGTGCTAAAATACGAACTGGTTCTTCTTCGTAACTCAAATTAGATTGAATCTCGATCTCCGATGGAGGAATTACGTGCGATGGATCGGACCTATATCGTCGAAGCATCGAGACATGAAAAACGTTGTGAATCTTTTCGAGCTCAGGGGGCAAAATTAATCGGTATGCAACGGGTCCAACTCGTTCGGATACTTCGTACGGACCGATGAACCTCGGACTCAATTTGCCCTTACGACCAAATCTAAGCACCTTCCTCCAGGGTGAAACTTTGAGAAATACTTTGTCTCCAACCTGATATTCAATGTCTTTTCTTTTCAAATCCGCATACGACTTTTGACGATCCGAAGCGGTTCTCAAACTTTCACGAATTACTCGGACTTTCTGCTCGGCATCCTTAATCAAATCAACCCCAAGGATCTTACTTTCACTAAGTTCAGTCCAAAATAATGGGGTACGGCATTTACGACCGTATAAAGCCTCGTAAGGTGCCATCTTAATGCTTGACTGAAAACTATTGTTGTAAGCGAATTCGATCAAAGGCAGATATCTTTCCCATGAACCACAAAACTCTAAAACACAACATCTCAACATATCCTCGAGTATTTGAATTATCCGCTCCAATTGGCCATCGGTTTGTGGATGAAAAGCGGTGCTAAAATGCAGCTTGGTACCCAAAGCTTCTTGCAATTTCTTCCAAAATCGCGAGGTGAATCTCGGATCTCTATCCGACACGATAGAAATAGGTACTCCATGTAATCTCACAATCTAAGAAACATACAATTCGGCTAGTTTATCCAATGAAAAATCCGTACGCACGGGGATAAAGTGAGCCGACTTAGTCAGTCTATCAACAACAACCCAAATCGCATCCTTCTTACTTGCTGACAATGGCAGTCCAGACACAAAGTCCATTGTGACTCGATCCCATTTCCACTCGGGTATCATGATCGGCTGAAGTAATCCTGAAGGCACTTGATGTTCCGCTTTCACTTGTTGACATATTAAACATCTCGAAACAAAGTCGGAGATGTCCCGTTTCATACCATGCCACCAAAACCGACGTTTCAAATCGTTGTACATTTTCGTACTCCCCGAGTGAATTGACATTCGGCTACAATGAGCTTCGTTCAGAATCATCGAAATGAGTTCTAAATTTCTTGGAACACACAACCGACTTCTGAACCTCAAACAATCGTCATCATCAATTTGAAATTCGGATTCCACATTCGGAATACATTCAGCCCGTTTTGCAACCAATTCATCGTCGACTTTCTGAGCTTCACGAATTTGATGAATCAATGATGGTTTGGCCTTTAATTCAGCTACTAACACATTGTCGGGTAGAACAGACAAGTGCACATTCATCGCTCGTAAAGCAAACAGTGATTTCCTGTAACACCCCGAACCCGAGACCGACACCGGAGTCGGACACGAGATGTTAACAAACTTTGAAAATTTTTTCCAGACACTGCCCAGTCTGAGTACTAGTCGCTTCAAAAATCATATCTTGAGTTTCACAACTCAAAAATCAGTTTTGTGATTTTTCCCTGAAACTAGACTCATGTTCTCACCTATGGATTTCTTTCTAGAATTTTTGGTCGGGCCAACTAGTACAGTTTATTAGTCAAAGTCTCCCATGTTACAGGGGTCGACTACACTGACCTTTTCCCATTACGACTGGGATATCTCTCTGCACAGAGCTTAAATACTGATGCCGTTTGTTTCTATGGAAACTACACTCAGAGAGGAATCCATACATATATGGTATGACCCCTAATTATCTCTGGTAAATTTATAGTGAATTTCCAAAGGCGGAACAGGGAATCCAGAAACTGTTCTGGCCCTGTTCCACAAGAACCCGAATATCTCTTTCTGTACTGTTCCTATAATTGTTTCGTTACTTCCATATGAAAGTAGATTCATCAAGGTTCGATTACATAATTTATTCACTATTTAATTCCACTCCTACGAATTCTTGTGATTTTTCCAATCCACACCACTGCTGCTATCAGCTTCTGTTTTCAAAGTGAACCTTACCTAATTTGGGGTTTCATGGACCAACTAGGGCCTTGTCATACATAAGCCCACATATGATCATACTTAGCCATTCTAGTGGCTGATCATTTGCTCAACACTTCCATTCCAACATAGTTACATCATGAAACCATCTATACATTCATAAATACGCATGGTCTAATGCCATACTCCACTTCTACAAGCCATTTTCGCATGGCTGTACACTTATACATTTCATAAAGTACTCGAAAGACAACGATGGGTAGTCCTATACATGCCATATCAAAATTCAACCAAAATAGTACCCAAAAGAGCCTTTGATAGTGTGGGCAACTTCGACTTCAAGATCCCGAGTCCGATAGCTGGAGAACCAAAAATCTATAAAACAGAGGAGCAATGTAACGAGTAAGCAATTTATGCTTAGTAAGTTTGAGCAAGGAATTCCAGCATGCACAAATAATAGCACACATTTAGCTAAACGGAATATTTCATAATACGCAATTTACCGATATCAAACTTGCTTCACAACATTAACAACCCTTATGTACATACACAATAAACTAACTTGGCCGAAGGCCGGTAGCTCGTTTATCAACTGAGCGAACATTTATTTGTAAGGGCTCGATTAATATTTAACACATACGTAACATATCCCCATATTGGGATGTTTTTCGAGTATTCGCTGGAATTTTACAGCAAGCTCATTCATTACCAAATCACGTACCTTCGGGATTTAACCGGATATAGCTCCTCGTTCAAATGCCTTCGGGACATAGCCCGGTTTTAGTAACTCACACAATGCCTTCGGGACTTAACCCGGATTTAACAACTCGCACGAATGCCTTCGGGACTTAACCCGGATTTAACAACTCGCACGAATGCCTTCGGGACTTAACCCGGATTTAACAACTCGCACGAATGCCTTCGGGACTTAACCCGGATTTAGTATCTCGCACAAAGGCCTTCGGATCTTAGTCCGGATATATTCACTTAGCACAAAGCCTTCGGGACTTAGCCCGGACAGCATTCAATTAATCATGCACATCTAACAATAATTCATGGCACATTCATATTTCATTTTCGTTTACGAAACTCAAACACAAGGCACATATTGTCCTTGTACATTCGGCTCAATAGCCACACATAGAGCATGATTTAATCACATCGAAATTTAAGCTCTCTTACTCAAGAACTTACCTCGGGTGTTGTCGAACGATCCCGCTAACTATCCGACCACTTTTTCCTTCCCTTTATCGGATTTATTTCCCCTTTGCTCTTGAGCTTAATCAAACAAATAAATTGATTTCATCATTTAGGCATCAAAAGATGAACACAAGGCACTTAGCCCATATTCATACATTAGACATTAAAGTCTCATACATGCAAAAATCATGCATCAACACAACATATTAGCTAATTTCTTTCCCCTTGGCCGAATATGCATGTCCATTTTTGGGGTCGATTTCAACACTTAATACACACATATACACACTAGTAAAGCATCCTCCCCCTTTTCATCGATTTAACACATGCATTGCTCATCAACATGCAAAGTTACATTCGGCCTTAGCACACATCTTGCTAGCCGATTCTTCTCCCTTTAGCAACCAATGCACATATGTGCTCACACAAAAATGCTAAAAAGGAGGTTCAAGAATCATCAAGCCATCATCACATGCATCATTAACAAGCTTCATATTTTGCATGCAATGGCATTAACACAACCTCCACCTAGGCCGAATCTTAACTCATCCTCATGCCTCATCACCACAACATCAAACACCAACCAAGAATGATGCATCCATGGTCAAGTGCCATTTCCATCACATAGCAAGATTTAGACCATGGGCTAGGTAGAACTCAAGCTAACAACTAAAACATGCATGCATCTCATGGAACATCATCAAACATACCTTGGCCTAGCTACATGCATGGCCGAATCTCTTCACCTTTCTTCTTCTTTCCTCCTTAAAATTTTTGGCCAAGGATGAACCAAAGGATGAGAAAATTTTTCTTTGTTTTTCTTTCTAATTTAGGCTAAAATGGAGGTGAGAAAGGATGAACACAAACTTTTCTCCTTTCTTCTCTTGAGCTCACGGCAATGGGGGGGGGACAAACACTACACACACATTTTTTTTCTTTTGTTTTCCATTTCTTTATTACCCATACTTCTTATTTTATTCTTCCACTAACAAAACATGTTTCATGACATGTTTTGCCCATCATTCTTTGTCATGGCCGGCCACTACTCATTAGGGGGGGAATTTGACATGCAAGTCCCCCTTTGTCCACATGCACTAGTAGGTCCTCACACATTGACCTATCACATTTTAGAATTTTCTCACATAAGTCCTATTGACTAAATTCACATGAAATCAACCAAATTGAAGCTTGAAATTTTCACACATTCATAATTACATATTCTACACAATAAGTATCACATTCAAACATTTCAGTGACTCGGTTTAGCGGTCCCGAAACCACTTCCCGACTAGGGTCAACTTTGGGCTGTCACAACTCTCCTCCACTTAAGAAATTTTCGTCCCCGAAAATCTTACCGGTAAATAGGTTTGGGTATCGTTCTTTCATCGAGCTCTCGGTCTCCTAAGTAGCTTCCTCGATCCCGTGTTTGAGCCATAACACCTTTACTAGCGGAACTCTTTTGTTTCGCAACTCCTTCACTTCACGAGCTAGGATACGCATCGGTTCTTCTTCATAGCTCATGTCGACTTGAATTTCAACCTCTGATGGGCTAATTATATGCGATGGATCAGATCGATAGCGTCGAAGCATCGAAACATGAAAGACATCATGAATCTTTTCAAGCTCCGGGGGCAAAATCAATCTATACGCAACCGGACCAACTCGTTCGGAGATTTCGTACGGCCCAATGAATCTTGGGCTCAACTTGCCCTTACGGCCGAACCTGAGTATCTTTTTCCAAGGTGAAACCTTAAGGAACACTTTGTCTCCCACCTGATACTCGATGTCTTTTCGTTTCAAATCTGCGTACGATTTCTGACGATCCGTGGATACCTTCAGACTTTCACGGATTACCTTTACTTTCTGTTCAGCATCTCTAATCAAATCAACTCCGAAAATTTTGCTTTCACCGAGCTCGGTCCAAAACAATGGTGTACGGCATTTACGACCGTACAAAGCCTCATAAGGTGCCATCTTAATACTTGATTGAAAACTATTGTTGTAAGCGAATTCAATCAAAGGTAAATACCGTTCCCATGAACTACTGAACTCGAGGATGCAACATCTCAACATATCCTCAAGTATCTGAATTATCCGCTCGGATTGACCATCGGTTTGGGGGTGAAAAGCAGTGCTAAAATGCAGCTTAGTACCCAGAGCTTCTTGCAATTTCTTCTAAAATCGTGAGGTGAATCTCGGATCTCTATCCGACACGATAGAAACAGGTACCCGTGTAATCTCACAATTTGATAAACGTACAATTCAGCTAGTTTATCCAATGAAAAATCCGTACGTACGGGGATGAAATGAGCCGACTTAGTCAGTCTATCAACAATAACCCATATCGTAACCCTCTTACTTGCTGACAAGGGCAGTCCGGACACAAAGTCCATTGTGACTCGATCCTATTTCCACTCGGGTATCATGATCGGCTGGAGTAATCCTGAAAGCACTTGATGTTCCGCTTTCACTTGTTGACATATTAAACATCTCGAAACAAAGTCGGAGATGTCCCGTTTCATACCATGCCACCAAAATTGACGTTTCAAATCGTTGTACATTTTCGTACTCCCCGGGTGAATTGACATTCGGCTACAATGGGCTTCGTTCAGAATCATCGAAATGAGTTCCGAATTCCTTGGAACACACAAACGATTTCTGATCCTCAAACAATCATCATCATCAATTTGAAACTCCGATTCCTCGTTCGGAAAACACTTAGCCCGTTTTGCAACCAATTCATCATCGACTTTCTGAGCTTCACGAATTTGGTGAGTCAATAATGGTTTAGCTTTTAATTCAGCTACTAACACACTGTCTGGTAGAACAGACAAATGCACGTTCATCGCTCGTAAAGCAAACAATGACTTCCGGCTTAAGGCGTCCGCAACCACGTTAGCCTTTCCCGGGTGGTAATCAATGACAAGCTCGTAATCTTTCAACAACTCAAGCCAACGTCTTTGTCGCAGATTCAAGTCTCGTTGAGTCATCAAATATTTGAGACTTTTGTGATCCAAAAATACATGGCACTTCTCACCAAATAGATAATGTCGCCATATTTTTAAAGCAAACACGATGGCAGCTAGTTCGAGATCATGGGTCGGATAATTCCTCTCGTGTGGCTTCAATTGTCTCGACGCATAGGCCACGACTCGACCTTCTTGCATCAATACGCAACCCAACCCAAGTAGGGATGCGTCACTATAAATGACAAACTCTTTACCTGATTCGGGTTGCACCAAAATTGGAGCTTCAGTCAAATGAGTTTTCAGTTGGTTGAAACTTTTCTGACATTTCTCCGTCCACTCGAACTTAACATCCTTTTGAAGTAGCTTCGTCATTGGTGTGGCTATCATCGAGAAACCTTTCACAAATCGTCGGTAATAACCGGCAAGCCCCAAAAAGCTCCGAACTTCAGTAATATTTCTCGGAGGTTTCCAGTCAAGTATGGCTGAAATTTTGTTCGGGTCAACTCGAATACCCGACGCGGATACCACATGACCCAAGAAGCTAACCTCTCTTAACCAGAACTCACACTTACTGAACTTAGCATATAACTGCTTATCCCGCAAAATTTGCAGCACTAGCCTCAGATGCCCAGCATGTTCGGTCTCATCTCTTGAATAGACCAAAATGTCATCAATGAACACAACTACGAACTGATCCAAATACGGTCTGAAGATCCGATTCATCAAATCCATAAATACCGCAGGGGCATTAGTGAGCCCAAACGGCATCACTAAGAATTCGTAGTGACCATATCTCGTTCTGAAGGCAGTTTTGGGAATATCTGGATCTCGAATTCGCAACTGATAATAGCCCGATCTCAAATCTATTTTTGAGAACACTGAGGCTCCCTTCAGTTGGTCGAACAATCATCGATGCACGGCAACGGATATTTGTTCTTTATCGTCACTTTATTCAGCTGACGATAGTCAATGCACAACCTCATGGTTCCGTCCTTCTTTTCACGAACAATACTGGTGCACCCCCAAGGTGAGAAACTTGGTCGAGCGAAACCTCTATCCGTCAGTTCTTGCAACTGAGCTTTCAACTCCTTTAACTCAGTTGGTGCCATACGATACGGAGCTATCGAAATCGGCGTAGTCCCAGGTACAAGCTCAATACCAAACTCTACCTCCCGAACAGGTGGTAAACCCGGTAATTCTTCCGGAAAAACATCCGGGTATTCACAAACCACCGGCACAGATTCGGGTTTCTTTTCTAAACTCTTCGGCTTTACAAGCTCGTTCAACAAGTACCACGAACTCTCGTATTTCAAGAACGCCAACGAACATTTTTATATCTTCATTCAGCCCATCCTCGAAGCGTTTACACATAATAGCTTCGGACGAAACACATTCCCGAGCGTATTTGCTAAGTCTAACAAATTTCGCTCGTAATCAGTAACCGACATGGAGCCTTGCTTAAGCTCAAGAAATTCCTTCCGTTTTTGATCAACAATCTCTGACTGATATACTTTTCCGAAACTCAGTTTGGAAAAACTCCCAAGTTACTTGCTCTCGGGGCACAATAGAAGTCAGAGTACTCCACCAATAGTAGGCAGAATCACGTAGCAAGGAGATAGCACACTTTAGACATTCATCGGTGTACAGATAGCTCATCGAGTACCCGGATAGTGTTGTCCAGCCAAAATTCAGCTTGCTCGGCATCATCGCTATCCATAGCCTTAAATTCAGTAGCCCCATGTTTTCGGATTCTGTCAACTGGGGGCTTATTTGACCTTATTTGGTCAGTTACCGGTGGTATTGTAGGTGCGGGGTAGTATTTGTCGGGAATGGAGGTTGTGGAACAGCCATATTAGTTCGAATGTATTGGTTGAACCAATCATTCATCACGCTATAGAATGCTTGTCTAGCTTCATCATTCGGATTACTAGCATTAGGTTGAGAGTCTACCGGCACTGCCCTTGCGCGGGAGCAGGCCCTACACTCTCAAGATCATCAGCTACCACTCGTCACGATCGGGATCCATTACTATAACACATTACAATTGTCAGAAGTCACCACACTATCAAGTAATCACATAAATGGCATGTATACTAGACCCAACACATTACGGTAGTCCTAGAATCGACAAACCGTAGCTCTGATACCAATAAAATGTAACACCCCGAACCCGAGACCGACACCGGGAGTCGGACACGAGATGTTAACAAACTTTGAAAAATTTTTCCAGACACTGCCCAGTCTGAGTACTAGTCGCC